>NW_914048.1:0-1349 GCF_000209065.1 Trypanosoma cruzi | reverse complement strand
TTTCGCGAGCTCTTGCCCACACGGGTGCTGCACTCGGCTGATCGTTTTCGAGCGGCTGCTGCATCACATGTTGTGGTCTAAATTTTTGTTTCCAATTATGAATGGTGGGGGTCAGAGATGCTCTCTGTCAATATCTGTTTGCGTGTTCACACACTGGACACCAAACAACCCTGAATTATCCGCTGCTTGGAGGAATTTCGCGAGCTCTTGCCCACACGGGTGCTGCACTCGGCTGATCGTTTTCGAGCGGCTGCTGCATCACATGTTGTGGTCTAAATTTTTGTTTCCAATTATGAATGGTGGGGGTCAGAGGTACTCTCTGTCACTATCTGTTTGCGTGTTCACACACTGGACACCAAACAACCCTGAATTATCCGCTGCTTGGAGGAATTTCGCGAGCTCTTGCCCACACGGGGTGCTGCAGTCGGCTGATCGTTTTCGAGCGGCTGCTGCATCACACGTTGTGGTCTAAATTTTTGTTTCCGATTATGAATGGTGGGAGTCAGAGGCACTCTCTGTCAATATCTGTTTGCGTGTTCACACACTGGACACCAAACAACCCTGAATTGTCGGCTGCTTGGAGGAATTTCGCGAGCTCTTGCCCACACGGGTGCTGCAGTCGGCTGATCGTTTTCGAGCGGCTGCTGCATCACACGTTGTGGTCTAAATTTTTGTTTCCGATTATGAATGGTGGGAGTCAGAGGCACTCTCTGTCAATATCTGTTTGCGTGTTCACACACTGGACACCAAACAACCCTGAATTGTCGGCTGCTTGGAGGAATTTCGCGAGCTCTTGCCCACACGGGTGCTGCAGTCGGCTGATCGTTTTCGAGCGGCTGCTGCATCACACGTTGTGGTCTAAATTTTTGTTTCCGATTATGAATGGTGGGAGTCAGAGGCAGTCTCTGTCAATATCTGTTTGCGTGTTCACACACTGGACACCAAACAACCCTGAACTATCCGCTGCTTGGAGGAATTTCGCGAGCTCTTGCCCACACGGGTGCTGCACTCGGCTAATCGTTTTCGAGCGGCTGCTGCATCACACGTTGTGGTGTGAATTTTTGTTTCCGATTGTGAATGGTGGGAGTCAGAGACACTCTCTTTCAATATCTGTTTGCGTGTTCACACACTGGACACCAAACAACCGTGAATTGTCGGCTGCTTGGAGGAATTTCGCGAGCTCTTGCCCACACGGGTGCTGCAGTCGGCTGATCGTTTTCGAGCGGCTGCTGCATCACACGTTGTGGTCTAAATTTTTGTTTCCGATTATGAATGGTGGGAGTCAGAGGCAGTCTCTGTCAATATCTTGTTTGCGTGTTCACACACTGGACACCAAACAACCCTGAATT
>NW_914047.1:0-1349 GCF_000209065.1 Trypanosoma cruzi | reverse complement strand
CCAGTGATGCGTCGGGATGCGGTACAAACAGCGGAGTAACAGGAGACCACAGAGGCAGCCACACACACCGCGTGCGCACCGACTCCATCAAAGGGAAAAACCGTCAATCCGTCGTCGAGGAAACGTCCATCACCGTCGCACGCATTCCTCATCGGCCACAACGCTCCCTGCACGCGGAGTGTTTGGTCTGCTCTCCTCGTGGTGTCGCAGTATTTGTGTGACCGGCCACGCAACAACCACCACTTGTTCAGCGCCCGTCCCACGTGCAGGAGCAGCGCACAGCGCTCTCCCTTTCTATCCCAACAGCTCATGGGGGTGACGCCAACGCACGGCAACCCCATTACGATGGGCAGCCCTGAAACGGGAATGCAAAGAGTCATGCGGACGGATCTTCTTTCACCGCTCTCCCTTCGGGATGCTCAATAAAGAGCGTGAAGGCGTTGCAATGATCATGACCGTTTCTTCCGCACCGCCACGGTCCAAAAGGTTACTGTGAGTCCACGGCGTGGAAGTCACCGTGTTCGCCGCTGATTTCTCCACCGGCCCACGAACACACCGGCCGTTCCAACACGATGGATATGAGCGTGGCCAAAGGCAACCACAAGCGCCAACACACAGAGGCCCATAGTTTCCGCCGTGACCATCCGCAGAGTGCGTGCGTCCTCAGGGTTCACGCCGCTACACAGAGTGTGCCAAATGGTGTGCGTGTGCGCATGTGCTTGTGTGTTTGGCAGCGCCTATACATGCAGAGCAGCGGTGCGCCACAAGAGAGTCTGAAGAAAGCAACGGCAGAGAGAGGCAGATAGCACACACACAAATTACTCATATCATCACACACACACACACGCAGCCGCGGAATGGGTGCACTCAACCACAAAATCAAAAAGGAAAACAAAAAAGAAAAAAGCCGAAGCGTGGGACGACCAGCGCACACACACTCTCATTGCTCCCGTAAAGCAAAACACACACACAGAGGGAGAGAGAGAGAGGTCGCCCACTCAATGCAATGGAAACAAAACAGAAACAGTTACGGTGCTCCGCCCATGCAGCCAGGCAGGACGGCAGCGGTGCGTGTCGTGCAAAAGAGAGCACCAACGGGCCTGCATGGGTGTGCATGCATATATACAATGGGCACATTATGTGTGTGCTTCGTGGGGTGAGGTGAGGGCGAGAGTCCATGCAAGGGGACACACACACAGAGAGAGAAGGACGAGTGTGTGTGCGGGCGGTGCACGGCTCTCTCTCCCTCACTCTCACGCGGCCACCACCGCAGCAGCAGCCGCACACGCAACAAAAAGAAGAAGAGGCAAAAGAGGGGAGGTGGTGTGGGAGACCGCGGTGCTGCCGTC
>NW_914045.1:0-1348 GCF_000209065.1 Trypanosoma cruzi | reverse complement strand
GTGTCGCGGTCAGGAGACATTGAACGAGAGGGTTTGCTGCCCTCTTGTTTTATTTGCCCTCTCTGCCTGACGGCCAGCTCTACACAAACGTGCTCCTCGGCACCTCAGTTGGTGCTGGCGGGTTTGCTCACAGTTGTCACTGGCAATCGCATGCGCCAACTCTTCTCTGCTCCTTTTCAGTGTCGCATTTATTTATTGATTGACGGACGCCATTCTGTCCGGCGTGTCACTTTGATTGGATTGTGTGGGACTGCTCGCCAACACCATCAAACGAAACAGGCCGACTTTTTCACGTATTTAAATCCATCCTGCACGCGTATTTTTTTACGCTCTGTTGATGTGCACTCAATTAGCGAGGAATCCGGAAATATGTGTGCGTGGAATTCTTCCTGTCATGTGGACTGCGGGGAACACCGAGGGGCTGCCACTGTTATTCCGCAGAGTTGTTGTGTGTATTCAGGGGGTTGGCAGGGAAATTCCATGCAGCCTGCTACTGCTGGTGTGTCCCCAAATGTTGTCACTCCATGCGAATAATGTGCTTCAGCGAGTGAGGGGATTGTTGGGTTTGTGTGCACTCTGATTCTGCTTGCTACTTTGTGCGGGCACGCAACGCTTGAGTGGTGGGAAAATGGAGCGGGGCGATGCGTGGCTGCGTCTCGTCCATTGTTCACTGCACGATGGTGTGGTGCACATTGTGGTGCTGACTCTGCGATGTGACTGCGGTCTCCTGTGCGGCAATGGCGGTGGGTGGTCGAGAGTGTTGGCCCGCGGCGGGACGGTGGGATCGCGCTTTTTTCTTTCTCTGCGAGAGTGCGGAGTTATTTTTATCGCCAGTGATAGGGCAAACAGACCGACGTGAATAAAACAAAACAGAAAAGGGCGATAATGTGGCGGTGTTGTGGCCAATTGCACGTTGTGTTGCTGCGGGGGCGGTGGGCCTTGACTGTTTCACCGACAGGCGTTGCAGTGCGGCCGCATGGCGCACCGGCCGCCCCGCCGTGCGAGTGCCACGCCCAACGCCATTGGGACTGCGGGACGAGACAGCCGCGACTGTCCTTTGGAGCCAGCGGCACCTTCTGGCCGCAGTTGGGCGGTGCGAGTGGGATGCTTCACCGCACGGGCGTTGTGATGGCGCCTTGAAGCGGCATCTCCGGCGATGGTTCCGACGCTGCAGCTCGACATGCGGTGGGGAGTAAAGTGCGACCGCAGTGGACTCTTGACAGTCGGCTGCATAAATTACTGCTGGAGGGAAATGAACGCATCACCAACATGGGGCTGAATGATTTCCTTCTGAATTATTTTGACGGCAGGGGCGTTGAGGAATTCAGTGAGAACGTCTATCTGAAGG
>NW_914044.1:0-1348 GCF_000209065.1 Trypanosoma cruzi | reverse complement strand
GCATCCCAGGGAGATGAGGGTTTGCTGCCGAGTGAATATGAAAAAACGATCCGTAAAATAAAGTACGGGGTGCTGCACACACCGTGGGCCACGAAATTTTTGCTGGTGGACGGCTTTGTTTTTCAGAGTCCAATCCAATGACGCTGGTTGGGCTGCGGATGGCTACGGCGGGTGGGCACCACACCACCGCCAGCACTGTGCGGCAGTTCACTGAGTGCCTGGCGGCATATTTTAATGTTGGGAGGAGTTATCCCGAGACATGTCGTGGGATATTATTTATGTGCAGCATGCAGACAGCAAGCTGATGAATGGCTGGCAGAGATGTGATGTCGTAAATTCCGATAATGCGAGTGAGGAAGAAAACAAGGGGATTGCGGCGTTCTGGGAGGAAGAGGTGCGCCAGTATGTAGCAGCAATATCATCCAGAGAGTTTAGAAGGGACGAAGCTCTCTGAGGTGGGGAAGAACCACCGAAATGGTAAAAATAAATTAGGGAATGAAAGGGCAATTTTGATTTGTGGTAAAGAAATATTGTGGGAGTTATATATTTTTGGATGCTTTTGTGTGAGCATGCGGTGCGGATGCACCATCCCCATGCGGCAGCACCGCGCACAGATGCCAAAATGTCCAACGCTATCGAACTTAACGGTGACCGAAGAAATTAGGGAGGGAGCGGGGTTGTTTGGCTTCTGGTGAAAAACATTGGGTGATCTTTATATGGTATGCTGATTGTGTGTGGGTACGAGGCGTAATTGGAGAATTGCCCCGGTATGAGGGAATCATTGTGGCTGGCGGTGTCACGGCGTTACTGCATTGTCCATTTTCTTCTATTGTGTTTGAAGGCCCATCACTAACAGAAGCATCTTCAAGGGATGGGCGACGAATAAGGTCTATTGGAGAAATGGCTCACTCCGTGTGACCGCGTGGACTGTGGCGCCGCGTCGTGGCTGGGTGAGGATCCGCTTCCGCGTGTGGCTCTTTGGGTGATTTCTTGCTTGGTGTGCGTTTGTTGTGTGGAGGGCCGAATCTTTTTTTCCGCAGACTGACGGCACTGCGATGGTGTTTGTGTGTGTGTGAGGGCTGGTGTGGAGTTGCCGGACGGGGCGAGGGCCGTGGCGGTGCTTTTCCCGAGACTGGTGTTTGTTTCTTCCGTGTGTGTTGTGCTGCTTCTTGCTTTTTTCCCCTCACCCTCTTCTCCTGTGTTCCTGCGTGGAGTGGCCGCATGCTCACGGGCCATGTTGATTGTGAGTGCCTCTTGACGGCATCCATTCATCTCCCTCTCCGCCTCTCTGTCTGTCTGTCATTCCCTGTTGGGTGTGGCGTGTTGCACCGCGTGAGGGCTGGCCCGC
>NW_914043.1:0-1348 GCF_000209065.1 Trypanosoma cruzi | reverse complement strand
GGAAGAAGCGCCGTCCAAGTCCCGGAGCATTTCCCGGCTTCACAAGATGGGCCACAGCTCTAATCAATTTTTGGGCGTTGATTCTGCTTCTGCCATGCTGCCATTGAGTCTGCAGAAGGACCCGGTGTCCACGTCGCAGGAATAACAAAAATTTCCGGACACATCTGGTGAACGGATACCCAACGCGGCTACGCAGGAAACTGTTCTACCGAGGCTGAGGGAATCCACTAATAAGCCGTTGGGGGTGGAGGCAGTGCGGGATGTCGACTCCACCCCTGATGATGCTGCAGCGGCCAAGGAAAATAAAGCAACGCAATCCAATGAGATGTAGAAAGAAGTCTATGAATTCCCCTCCAGACATTATCATACTGAGAGCGCAAAAGTGGAGGAAACCTCGAGCGGATTTCATACCCCCGTTGCATTCTGTTCTCAGTACCAGATACTACAGCCAGTGCCTGGCGCAGTCTTGGCAGTTTTCAATGCCGTGGACGTTCCATCCCATGACTGTATTCGCCGTGTGGTGGGGCGCCCGCTGATGGAAGGGGAAGGGGAAAGGGAGGAGCATGCATGCCTGAAGAGACTGCAGGACACATTGTAGGAGGCGTCTCGGGTGTCGATTGCAATGCCTCACATTTGCCATGAACTCTCCCAAACACCGAGGGGGCTGGACGGTCCCCCACAAACACTGTTTTGCCTTATTTGCAAGCGGGAAGGGAAACAAAGACGGATGTCGAAACGCCGGACGCGGTTGCCGCGCCTTTAACAGACGCCTCTTAAAAAAAAAAAAAAAAAAAAAAAAAATTGCTTTGAAGTATGAGTGAAAATTTGCGTTGAAAGAGTTATTAATTTCTGTTTTAAACTTTAATTTTGCATGTTTTTTTTTTTGTTTGCTTTTTAACGGGACCAGCGCCTGAATATACTACACATATACATACATACATATAAATATAAATATAAATATATATTTATATAAACTCGCATACATGGAAATATCTAAACACACTTAACTATAATATATACATCTGTATATATATCCCTATATATATATGGGTAAATATAGGTATATATATATAGGTGTGTACGCACATGTATTTGTGTGTTTCTTTGGCGGCGCGGTACCGTCTACATCCCACAAATGAGAGGAGGGAGGAGGCTCTGGTCCTGTTATTGGGTGCGAAGAAAATAAATAATACTTTTTTTTTTTTTTTTTTTTTTTGGGGGTTTCCAGCGGAAAAGAAACACGAAGAAAAAAGAAAAAAAACGGGTAAAATTACGGAGTCCCACGGCTGGTGGCGACGAAAAAAAAAAAAATTTGTTTTTTTTTTTTTTTCTTAAAAAAAAAAAGGGG
>NW_914042.1:0-1348 GCF_000209065.1 Trypanosoma cruzi | reverse complement strand
TTTCCCTCCCTTTGTGGATGCCGCAGCGCCGGTCTTCTCCAAGGCATCACTCTCGTCGGTGATGGAGGGTGGGGAATTACCACCAGCAACAGGAGCGCTCAAAGATGCATCGCCACCTGGACTGCCAACATCAGGTTGACTGCGACCACCAGAAGAAAAGGAGGCCAAAATGAAACCTTTGCCTCCGTCAGAACCTACACTTCCTGTAGGAGCCCCAGGAGAACTGCCACCATCACCGAGAACAGGAGATGGGGACTTGACATCCGAAGCAGGGGACTTCAAAGAGCCACCAAAACGTGCTTTAGAACCTCCATTTGAGCCATCACCACCACCGCCACCAGAAGCTTTCCTGCCACGAGCTTGACTGCCACTGGCACCCCCAACGCCACCAGGACCGCCAGCACCGTCGTCTCTACCGCCTCCACCTTCACCTCCGCGACCAGGAGGAGAACCGGCACCACCGAAATCAGCACCTGAAGTTGGAGCTAAATCCGATTTATTTTCTGCTGTACCACTCACCAATGGGTCAGTCGAAGCTTCAACGGCAGTGATGGACACGACAGATCGTAAAGGCAGCGTCAGCGCAGTTTTGTCACATCCGCTCGGCATATGGAACCCATTAGCATCCAACACTCCCGACGCCATGCAACCACCAACTGCGTTGTTCTCGAGATCACTCGCATCAGCCCCGCCGGCACTGCACCACAGCACGCAGAGAGCACACACCAGCAGCACACGGCCAGTCATCATCATCGCCATCACTCCTGTCACTTGCCTGCAGCCTTCAGCACAAACCAAATTCCCGTCAACGCAGAGCGGAAGCAAAATGAGAGACACGGCCGCTACACCACGCACAGCCACCGCACAGTCACAAATGGCAGCAGCCCAGCAGCGGCAGCGCACACACACCATGAGGCAGTTGAAACCAGTGAAAGGGCAAAAACACACAACGCCCCGCAGCAAGCAAACAGAAAACACACAAAACAATTAGAAACAAAACACAGCTAAACAAACAGCAATGAAGTAAAAAATGTGAAAACACACAAAACAAAGGGCTGCACAGTATGGCTCCAGCACGCACGCACCCATCCTCAAATGTGACTCCACGCAAACAGTTGTGTGCGTGCCATGCATATGAGTGTGTCTGGGGTGCGTTCAACGTGACGGATGCGGGGAGCGACAAGGAGCACACAGCAGGGCAGCGGAAGCAAGTGAAGCAAAACACAATCATTGGTTTATCCTGTTTAGTACATCGGACCACAGTAGACGCACACAAGTCCCCGCGGTTGAGTGCTGGCACGCACAGCCCGCACACAATTCTTCAGCCCAGAGCGGTGTACGCCAGCGC
>NW_914041.1:0-1348 GCF_000209065.1 Trypanosoma cruzi | reverse complement strand
CCAGGACGGTGGACGGATTCGTCGCGTTGCGCACCCACGTCGCGTTGCTCAGCATCGCTCCCCACGGACCACCGAACCCGCTCGGCTGCGCCGTCGACACCGGCACGAAGCTCAGGTGCGTGCCAAGCTGCGGGTCGCGTGCCCAACGAAACGGCGGCGGCAGCGCCGCCATCAGCAGCGTCGGGACAACGCTCCCACCGCCGCGGATGTCGTTCTGCGTCAGGCTCCCACCATCCGCCGTCGTCGTCACGGCGAGCGTCGGGCACGCCACGTCGCTCCACCACAGCGTGCTGCTCACCGACGCCGTCGGGGTCCATGTGGGCGGCAGCGCCACCGTCTCCGTCACCTGCAGCGTCTCCGTCGGCCCGTACGGCGTCGGACTGTAGTGCGGCGTCCACGTTGGCGTCATCGTCGGGCTGCGCGTCTCCGTCAGCGTCGCCGTGTGGCTCGGCAACGGCATGCCGGGCGTGCGGTTGCACCCGTCCACGTGCGGCAGGTACACCGGCAGGCAGTCGCGCCCGTACCCGCCCTCAGCACAGCGGCAGCCGCACGACCCCGACATCGCCCTCGTCGCAGCAGCAAAGCAGCGCACGTCGGCGTCGCACACGCCACACGCCACGGGGCGGAATTCCCCGATGATGCCGGCGGACCTGTAGTCCATAGGCCGCAGTGCCTGCCCATTGAGCGTCAGGCACCCCACAACGAACTTCCGGCCGGTGCCCCCGAGCGCAACGGTGCCGTCCATCACGACAGGCCCGCTGCCGGCGTTCCCGTGTAGTGTCAGCGTGCTCTGCACAAGATCCGCACCGCGCGGGTACGACGGCACCGACAGGAGCCTGCCGCTGATGTTGTTGCCGCGCACCGACAGCCACGACCCGGACACAAACGACGCCGACCCCCGCAGCACCAGCAGCGCGCCATCGGTCAGCGCACCAGCGTTGTCGTTCACTACGACGGCGGACAAGTTAGCCTCCACACCGCTGCCAAACACCAACCCGTGCGCGGCGTACACCTGGCTCCCCGACAAGCGCAGCACAGCGCCCCCCGACGCAACCATGCGCGCACTAGCGTACAACGCATATTCGCCACCGAGCACAGCCGCGTCCAGCGCAACACCGCCACCGACAAGCTCCAGCACGGCGCCGTCCACCACCACCGTCCGCCCACCAGTCATCACGGTCACGAGGGCCACGCCGGACACAATCAGCACGGACCGCACGAGCCGCAGGCCCGACAGCACAAGCACCGGTGCGTACGGCGAGGACTCCGAGCCGGAAAGATACACAAGCGGCGTCGGCCTCGCGGCGACCAGCAGGGAGTCCGTCAACGTCAGCACGGACCCCGCAGG
>NW_914040.1:0-1348 GCF_000209065.1 Trypanosoma cruzi | reverse complement strand
CGGACCTCCTTCAGTTGTTCCGGCGGAATAAATGCATCAGGACGAACCCACGGCAAGCTGCGCAATTTGTACTTGTCAATATCTTGGCGGCACAAGGAGACGTCACACGGGGGAAAACTGCAATCAATATATGGCACCTCATTCTCAACGCAGTAATGGAGAACCTGTCCTTCTTCAAGTGCTTGCACACCGTCGACGTCCAGTTCCTTTGCAATAAGAGACAATTCATTCAAAGCCTCGTTGTTTATGGAAGAGAAGAGCTCCGTCCGCTTTTCATCACTCAGCGGCAGAGCCTTCGCCATGCATTTAAACCCGTTCACTTTGCCTGAAATAAGCTTCATAGTCTCATGTGGGTAAACAATAAGGAATGCCTCCAGTTCCTTGTTGCTCTTCACAAACATTTCCACACGCTCACCTGGTTGCAACTCTGACCTGGAGCCAAAGCGGAAACGCACATGCATTTCATACTTCTCGGTGTCGTTATAAAGGTACCATGAGCCGTCCTCCACAATGACCTTGTAGAGCATTCCATTTTCAAACACAGACGACACCTCTCCTTCCACGCTCGGGCCACTTAATTGGTACTTTCGGCTGGGCGTCATTGAAGACAGATTCTCCAGGGAATTGTCAATTGTCGCATCCTCAAACTCGTCACACTCGTCATCGTTGACGTACGGTGGCGGCAAGTCATGTCGTGGCGGCACGTACTTTTTCCCGCTCTCTGCATCCTTCCGCATCTTCCGCATGCTTTCAATCTCGTCAAAACTCCTCGGAAGAAGATCGGGCAGCGGTGTCGCTACGGAAACAGCACGCATCTCATCCTCGTATATCGCCTCTGATGTGCTCGGAAAGAGCAAAAGGTAACAGCCATCATTTTCGGTGGTCATTTGGCTTTTATTTTTGTTTTCCTTCTGTAAGCGTTGCGGGGTCCGTTTCACACTCGCAGGCACAATTCCTCAAAGGGACGGTGTTGACTTGTCTCGTCTCCTCCTCCCAGCCACGCCCTGTAGATAAGAATAAGAAACAAGTGGCACGCCAAACTAATGACACTTCCGTCGGTGTGAAAACAGTAATTCTTCGCTGGTGTCAATGCAACAACTTACGTGGTGGAAAAATAAAATAAAAAATAAAATAAAAGAGAAGCGGGAAGGCGGTAGGCGCACTACACACATACAAGCATGACAGTCACTTTTCCCCCCAACATTTCCCTCGCCGCCTCCTGCCTGGACGTTGGGGCGAGGGACCTTCGCTCGCTGCCGTCCGTGTTTTTTTTTCTTTTTCTTTTCTTTTCTTGTATTTCGCATCGGGCAGTAAATGTTTCATCGTATCGCAGCAGAAAACACACGTG
>NW_914039.1:0-1348 GCF_000209065.1 Trypanosoma cruzi | reverse complement strand
CTCCATGTAGTCTCGAATAATCTTGCCGGACAAACATCCAACCAGCCTTGCTGGAGGCATGAAAGCGTCGCAGCCCTCGACAGACAGAAGATTTTTCTTGACATTTGAGTAAGAGCAGAACTGGAAGACACAAATGCACAGCTCCCTCAAAGCCCTCAACAAATTCTTCGCCCGTTTCAGCTTCGCAGTCAAGCACACAGACAAATGGCTGCGTGCCCATTCCCCACCGTCCTTCTTCCCGCACAGTAAAATCAACTCCTCATCATCCTCGCCTTCACCACCTTCGTAAAAAAGGGAGCTGTCGGCAGCAGCATACACATTACGGGATGCCAGCCAAATACCCACAATGTGAACATTGTTTGCCGGCCAGAGAGAAGGCTGACCCTTTTCCTTTTCGCTCGCTTTATAACACACCGGTAGGGTAACGCGCAGAACATTCCCTTCTCCAATCGCCGCAGTGATGAAGCCGCTCAGAACGCCTTTCCCCTGTCCATCATGCCAGTTGGCCCACAGGCGGGCAATTGAGTGTCCCCAGGGGCTCCGCCCACGCCTCCCCATTTTCACTGGACGCGTCCACCATCCGCTGGCCGCCATCGGATGCAGTGATCATGCAAATATTTCCACCTTCCCACACCACGACAAAGGGATCACTTCACCCCTCAGCAGATATCGCCCTCGACAGCATTTATTTCCCAAGCTTTGCCAAGCACGCGATCGGTGGGGCGGGATTTCCCCAACACTCACAGTTTTTACAGGGAACACCAATCCTCCTTCAGCGTCATCAACAGCAGCGGCTACGCCGCCAATAATTTGTGTCGGAAATTTTTTATAAACAGCTCTTAGCGCAAAGCTCCAAGGACGGTTGTCTTCGCAAGTTGGTTTTCTTAATTCCTTTATTTCCCTGCTTGTCTCCGTGAAATTCACCAACAACCAGCAGTGGTTCGCGGCACCTCCTCCGTTCGACTGCTCACTCCAGGCGTATTTATTGCCGTGGCCTCCCACAAGAAAAACTACCTGATTGCAATGGAGCAATCGCAGTAGGGCTCAGGGCTCAGGAAACTGGAATAAATCCGGCTATGGAAGTCGACAGTTTTGTCCTCCAATCCTTCCCATCATGTTCACTGGCAATACCGGCCACACCGGCGTAGTGGCTGGGTCAATTACCCCGTATTGTCGGGGGAAGCCAGCAATGCTTCCCTCACAGAATTTTTGATGCTGGTGCAGGGCTGATAGCAGCAACCAGCGCACGGGCCAGCCGCGTATTGCCGGGCACATTACAACATCACGAGGTCTGGAGGCACGCGTTGGCGTGCCGTCAGCACTGCCATCCGTACTGTGTCAGTGCTAA
>NW_914038.1:0-1348 GCF_000209065.1 Trypanosoma cruzi | reverse complement strand
CTTTTCTTTTCCATGTCTTTGTCCTTTTGTGTGTGGAAAAGTTGTGGGAGGGGAAATGTGAGCGGGAGAGTGAGCGTGGGTGGCTGCTAGACTTGCCCTGCGCATTGGGGGCTTCCATGGAAGTGGATTTGCTTGACGGCGTTGCGCGGCACCCAGGGCGTAGCGAGGAGAAGGATGGGGAGGGTCTGTTGTGAGCAGAAGGAGGATGGAGAGGACAGTCCCCTTCCGTGTCCTTCCCGATGTCGTTGGCAGTACATACTGAGAGCGTAAATTTGCGCGAGTGCGGGATGAAAGGTTTATGCCGCTTTGTGCGTGCTACTCAATCGTCGTCATTGCAGGCTGTCGTCACGCTGCGTTGTGGTGCGGTGCCGTTTGATGAGAGGGGGGCGCGATGCCACGGCTGCTGCGCACCACGACCATTTATTGCCTCTGCACCGTCATTGTTGTTTTTCAGTTTGTGTGAATTTTTTCTGCGCTCGCATAATATTTTCTTTTGCTTCACGGTGAATTTGTTGTAGGAGCTTTGGTTTTGGTGCCTGCTTCACGGCGCTTCGCCTTGTGTGTCGGTTGCGGTGCTTCCACGTGGTGCCAAAGCGTTTGATGGGGTGTTTGCCCTTCTTTTTGCGCCCTGCAGCCGACCCTGTTTGGCCATGGCGGCAGCAGTGGGATCTGCGACTGCGCGCTTGCCGTGCGTGTCTCATCTTTTGCCGTTGCTCCCTCGTTGTGCTGGTGGGGAGGAGGCGGGCGACTGCGTCGGTGGAGTTGCGCCCCAGTGGGAGAGGGAAGGCGCCGACCGCTGCTGACGGCGACGGTCTTTGCTGCAGGCGATCTGACGGGAAGACGTCACCGGTGTCACAGTTAACCGAGATGGATGAGGGCCGCACTGCGTCTCCCACCACTCTCTTCATCCCCTCAGTCCGCTGCAGTCACACGCCACACGCACCGCAGAGCAGCGGCGCGACCACCATCCGGATGTCTGTGAGCCAATCGGAATGTGCAATCGATGTGGACCCTTTTCCCCGTGTTTGAGTGTCGCCGTGCTTCTTTATTTTTCCTTTGTTGTGTATGCCGTGCGCGCATGTTGCCGCTGCCTGCTGTGCAATGCCGACTCGCGTGAACTAGAAGCGATGCTTTGACTGCTGGCGACCGGCGAGCTCTCCACTCCACTTACGCACCACCAACAACAGCACCTTTCGGACGCGCTTGATGGCTGGCGGTCGTAACGCTGCCACGTGGTCTGCCTCGGCTCCTGTGTGTCGTGCACGGCATCGGGACCGCCCTGTGATGCAGCCATTTCGGCACAGGAGCGGTGCCCGTGGTCATGTGGCTTTTTTGCGGGGATTCCGCC
>NW_914037.1:0-1348 GCF_000209065.1 Trypanosoma cruzi | reverse complement strand
CAGCGCGGATACACCGAGCAGCAGCGGGGCACACACCCACGCAGAGCTGCTGAGGCTGCCGTCGATTTCGCGAAGACGTGACGGTGCGCGGGTGGTCGTCGTGGTTGGCGCCTCTGTAGTCGTAGTAGTGGTGGTAGTCGTGGTCGTGGTCGTTGTTGGCGCCTCTGTATTCATGGCCGTATCACTTGGTGCCTCTGTTGTAGTGGTTGTTATCGTTGTTGGTGCCTGTGTTGTGGTCGTTGTCGTAGTCGTCTCGGCAGGATCTTCGGCTTCCTGACTTGCTTCTTCTGCGGATTGTCCTGTGCTGATTTCTGGTCCTGGAGTACCGTCAGGACCATGATTTTGTAACGTGTTAGACACGTCACCTGATTCCCGACCTGCAGCGGTCAAGGCTGGTCCCGCTCCGGCATCTCTTCCCAGGTCCGCAACGGACCCATTACCTAACGACCCTGGCTGACTTGTCCCCTGTGTTAGTGCCACCGATGGAGGGGACTGTGGTCTCGCGGCGACAGCTGCCTTAACTTCAGTATGCTCAGTAGACTCTGCAACGCACACGGACGGGCAGCAGCACAGGACGAGCACCAACAGGGCGCACAGCAGACGGCACGTCGTCATCATCGTGGGTGTGGTCGTTCGGTGGTGTGGAGCTGATCTGCACGGTGAGGGACATGGGGAGCAACAGGGGAGACGAGAGGTGCGGCAGACACACACAGAGGGGCACACCACATGAGGAGAGGGCAGCAGCCAGGCATGCACCGTACGCCGCACACACAGCCCTGCCGCAACACCAACACACAGATGGAAGAGAGAGAAGCAAACAGGAGCGGCACACAAGGCTCCACCGCATGCAAATACGGCGAGAGCGGTCCGTCGTGTCTGCACTCCTCACGGAGGCGCAGCACACAAAGCAACAAGAGAAAAGCAAAGTAACAATAATAAAAATAAGCAAAGTAAAAATAATAAAAAGAATAATCTCTGCACACCGCGTGAATTCGTTTTCCACGGGAAGTGCAGCCAATATTCATCAGAAGAACAATCTATTTTCCACTAGCCTTCTCTCCCCTCCAGCACACACCATTTCATGCAGGCCCGGCCACCATCGCAGCCGCGGCTGCACAATTGACACGAAGATGCCAAAGATTAGAGTTGTTGTGGAAGCCCGCGGTGCTACTGTCACAGTCCGCAGTGGGCCGCTCCTCCCCATCATCTCGTCATATCCCCGGCGGTGCTGCAGAGCGGGTGCAGCGGCAATACACCCAATGGTGCAGTACATCAGCAGTAACACCAGCAATGGGAGTGGCGGCGTGGCATGGCGAGGCTGGCGCATGGCTTGAGGTAAATGAATTTC
>NW_914036.1:0-1347 GCF_000209065.1 Trypanosoma cruzi | reverse complement strand
CGCAGTCAGTAGAGGAGAGCTCCCACTCGGAGTCTCTTCGATGGTCACCGAAGCCACAAGTGTGAAGTTGTGGCTCAAGGATACATGACGCACATTATTAGCCCGAGTGTTCACGGACCATGACACCCTGGAGCTAGGCTCCGTCAGTTGAAATCCATATCTGACCTTCCTTGCATTAGGCGTCACCGTCGCATTCAGGCAAAGGTACTCGTCGATCCACGTGTCGCCACCGGACAATGCGTTGGACAAAACTGCCACCAGGCCCGCCGTGGGTATGGTCAATTGGGAGAAGAAGGCGTCCTTTTGCGCCCAAGTACTGAGGACGGACTTGATTGTGCTCAGTTCCTCCGTCAGGCGAGAAAGCGACAAGGCACTGCCTTCATCTTTTTCCCTCTGTTGTAAAAGATGCAAATTGCCATCCGAGTACAGCAGGTTGCTGGTGAACAACCAATTCATACCATCCCTCATGGCAACCGGCCCAACACAAAACGAGCGGATGTTGTCCGTGACCCAAAGGTAGAGCGCTCTTTCCGTTTCATTCTCCGAGGCGTTCCCTCGCTGAGTGTACAGCATGACCTTCCTGCCCCCAATGGTCGCGGTGATGAGGGCTTCCACATGAAAGCTCCGATCCACAATGGCTGTCGATTTTTTCTTGGTCCACACGCCTGGGAGTTTCCCGATGGCCTCCGTCCACGTTGTCCCCATGTCACGCGACTCGTACACCCTCTGGCCACTCTCGCAAACAACAATCATGAGAAGTGATCCCTTCCATTCGGTGACGCGGGGGGTTTCCCATTTCGCAGGTGACGTCCCATTTGAAAACACCCAGTTTGCGCCGTCGTCCGTCGAATAAATGATCATGGAGAAACCGTCATCGTTTTCATCAAACGTAACCACGGGAAACACGAGCGTGCCATTGTCCGTCAGAACACCTGAGCCACCAGATGGAAAAAATCTCTTCAATTCACGTTCGTCAGAAGCAGCGGAAATGTTCATGCTTAAAAGCAATTTGGGCGCACCCCATTCAATCCGTTTACTCGGCTCGCCGCCCGTAGAATTCGTGACAGTACCCACAACCAGTTTGAGGTCCAATCTGTCCAAATAAATTTTTCCGCTTAAATTGGACCAAAGAAAGCTTTCCGAAAGAAGAAACACCTTGTTGCCCTTCGCAATTGTTGTGGGGTTAAGCATACCATCCAAACTTTTTTCGTTTGCCTCCGTTGCAGTAGGCACGGTGTGTGCCCTCCATGAGCTTTGATTGACCCTGTCAACAAGAGTGGTCCAGTTCCACGCAGAGTCAATGTACCCCGCAACAACATCAGAGTAAAAGTGCCTGATTGATTGGTC
>NW_914035.1:0-1347 GCF_000209065.1 Trypanosoma cruzi | reverse complement strand
GCGGCGCTGCTTGTGGCGTTGGCGCTTGTGGCGTTGGCAGCGTGGATGCCCGCGGTGCATGCGGTGGTGTTGCGACTGCGGGGCGGCACGGTGGACAGAGCCATCACGGTTGGCCGCGCCGTGGACACGGTGCTGATGGACGGCGTGTACATCACGAACGGCGTGGCTGTGGTGTTTGACGTGCCTGCGATGCTTCCCGGCGCGCTGCGCATCGAACTGAGGGATTGTGTGTGCGACGGCGGTGCGCAGATCTACGTGCGGGGCTACAGCGGCGAGCCGGCGACTGACCGGAGCCTGGAGGTGAGCGTGAGCGGGCTGTCCGGCGACTACTGCTCGCTTGTGTTTGTGCACAACCTGCCGGCAAACACGAACGTGACGGTCCGCGACTCGACGATTGTGACGCCTGGACCGATGCGCTATTCCCAGCTGAGCGGGCTGACGGACGCGGTGGCGTCGCCGCTTGTGCTGCACGCGACGTCGCTGTTGCAGACGCAGCTTCGTGTGAGCAAAACTTTGCTGAGGTCGTTGCACGCGGGCGGGTCGGCGGTGTACGTTGGCGGCGGCGTGGACCTGCTGTCGAGCGCGGTGGTGCTTGACGGCGTGTCGCTGGAGGCGTCGGGCGGTTCGACCGTGTCTGCGATGCGTGTGGCGTCCTCGTCGCGTCTCAGCCTGCGGAGCTACTCGGTGTTCTCCGTGACAAACGTCTCGGTTGTGAGCAGCGGCGGCGGCCTTGTGCTTGGCGAGCGCCTCGCGGTGTTTGATTCGGTGCTGCGCTTCGTGGGCGTCGAGGGGTCTGCTGCGTCCTCGCTGGTGTGCTGCGACGGTGGGACGGTCGGTGGCGGCGGGTGGCTGGAGCTGCACGACGTGTGGGCGGTGGGCGAGGCGTCGTCTGTGGCGTCGCTGTCGGGGGTGACGCTGGGCGGCGGCACCGTGTCGATTGCGCGCTGCGCTGCCACTGGCGCGACGCTTGTCTCCGGGCTGACGATCACGAGCGGCGCCGTGTCGGTGCAGTGCAACCGTGCCGGCGGCCGGGTGCTGCAGAGCAGCGGCGACTACCGCATGGCCGGCCTGTCCTCCGTGAGCGTGGTGCCGTGCGACGGCTGTGCGGCCGCGCTGGCGTGCTTCGATGCGCTGACTGCGTCGTTCTCCGACTGCGCGTGCAGCTGCCGTGCCGGCGGTGTGGGCGAGGCGTGTCTGCCGTTCGACGTGCCGCCTGCGAGGGCCGGCGGCGGTGGTGGCGATACTGCGGAGGGCTGCGTGAGTGGCGTGACGCTGACGGAGTCGGTGACGGTTGGCGGCCGGCGGGCGACGGCGTGCTTCGACTCGGTGGTGTTCGGTGGACCGATC
>NW_914034.1:0-1347 GCF_000209065.1 Trypanosoma cruzi | reverse complement strand
TCCGTCTCGGCTTCGCCATGCTCATGGCAAACACGCTGACTGTGACTGGCGGCAGCTGGCTGGTGCACCGCGACAACGGGTTCTGCACCGCCTACGTTGTGTACGTGGCCAAGGAGAACAGCTTGGCGTTCCGCGATCGGAGTGTGTGGTCGATAATTGACAACAACTTCACGTACGGCTCGTTCTTGTCCTTTACAGGTATGACAAGCAAGTGGTCACTGTCATCCGACTCGAGCCCGATCGTCTACGGCGTGTGCAACGAGATAAGGGGCTCTCCTGTGACGAATTACAAAGAAGAGCTCAATATTGGGTCGCCCGTTACGGTGTTGGACTGTGGCGCTTGCACCGTGGACGCCGTGTGCTTTGCTGCGAGGACGAGCAGCATCAGCGGCTGTGAGTGTGTGTGCGCTGCTGGCGGCCACGGTGACAATTGTCTGCCAGCTGCGGTTCCGGACGGCCTTGGGCCGCTCCCGCTCCCCAATGCCACCGACACGGAGGTCTGCTGCGTGCACGGTGGCAGCATCAGCTCCGTGGACTATCCTGATCCCGGTGCGCGTGGTCTGTGCTTTGTCAACGTGACCTTCACCGCCGCGATCGTGCTGGACCTGTGGAGCTTTGACGCGCCAGAGCAGACACTGAACATCACGCTGCTGCAGTGCGTCCTCATGGGCCTGTCGATCAGGGGGAGTGGTGCACGCGTGCACGTGAACGTGACATCTTCGATGCTGGATTCCGGTGAGTTGGAGTTTGAGGGTGGTTTTGGAGCGAGATCCCAGATACTGGTGGCGGGCAGTGTGTTTGTGACGACGTCGGGCCACGCCATTGCCTTTCTGGATTTTGATCCTGGGAAAAATTCGACGCTGCAGCTGCTTGACAACAGCATCGAAGGGAATAGTTACGCCGTTTATTTCTCCGATGCTGTTGTTTTTGATGGTGGCGGTATCGTTGTGAAGGGAAATACGCTGAGGACGATAGAGAATGACGGTGTGGAATCATCTGTTTATGCTTATGCTGTTGATGTGAACAATGGCGGCTACTTTGACGTTGAGAACAACACGATGAGCGCGGCTAATGGCTTGTATCTTAACGGGGACACCACCGTGAGCTCCGCGGGGCTGCTGCGAGTGGCGGACTGCAACTTTGTTGGCAGAAAGAGGTTTTTAAATTCCGCGCTGTTGTACTTGGACGGCTTGGTGACACTCGAGGGTGGTGCGCAGTGGCGTGTGGAGGGCAACGTCGTGGTTGCAGCATCAGTATTAATTATTCCGTATTCTCAGCACAAAATCAAACTGTCGGGCAGCGGCACTACTGTGGCGCTTGCACACAACCGTCAGTTGGACTCGAGGG
>NW_914033.1:0-1347 GCF_000209065.1 Trypanosoma cruzi | reverse complement strand
TGCGAGGGGCGGGCATTCTTCCGGAATTCAACACGGAATTGCTCTGGTCGCACCGACGAGTGCAGAAATTTCTGGCGGAGATCCCAGATGTGCCCAACTTTCGTTCATTTCTGAATCGCACCGTATTGTGTCTGTCACTAATTAACAGTTTCCGTAAGTGGCGCTATTATCCAAAGTCCGAGGTGAATCTAAATTTATTCAACAGCTGGCGGGTAATTGCGTGGATGTGGATTATGTTGTTTAGCTCTTTTTGGTATTCCCAGCAGATTCCCACCATGGATAATATAGGTTCACCTCCAGTTAACTTTATTTATGCCTTTCTTGGGAAGGAAGCATTTTCTGCTTTTGCTGTTGGAACCTTTCTCACCATTGCTGGCTTTCTGGCGTTGCATCGCCTTCATGTCTCTGAGGAGTTACTTATGAGTTCACCCACCGCTCGCGTGAGGGCATCAAAGCGTACATGTCGTCAGGTGTTGGCTGAATGTATGTTGTGGTATGCCAAGTATCTCATTGCCCGCTTTGTACGCGTCATCCCCATTTCTTTTGCCATATTCATGCTTTTACCAAACGCTGTGTCCGGCTTTGGCAATGGACCCTTTTGGAGACTTTTTTCCCAATCACCCGCGTTCTATGGAAACTGCATGAAGTACTGGTGGACAAATTTACTTCTTGTCAATAATATTCTTCCCGTTGAGGAAAATGAGCGTTGCTTCCCATGGTCTTATTACGTGGCGCTTGAATTTCAGCTGGTGGCATTGGCACCGATGATTTACTTTCTCGGGAAGCATTTGCATCACCGTCTGTTTTTTTCGTTACTCGCTCTTGCAATGGCTGGAAGTGCGGTTTTGCGTTATTTTGAGATATCGCGTCGGAAAAGCGTGTTGTTGGGTACTGGTGCCGTCTCCCATCACGCCTTGTCTGTGGGGTCCGTGTATCAACACCCGCATCTTATGTTTATTCCCTTTTGTGTTGGGGCAATGCTCTATTATTTGTACAAGGCTCTGCGACAACGTGCAGAGATGCTGCGCATGTTTGGTCCGGGTATCTTATTAATGATGCATCGCATTCAAGAAGAGGCTGTCGCGGAGGATAGAGTGAGTTACTGGCTTTTGGAACGATTGCAAATGCGACATATGCGGGTTCTTATTGTGTGGAGTGGCCTTGCCATCACATTTTCCTGTGTCATTAGCGTGTGGTTCATTCATCGCGATGATGAAATTGGTTGGAACATGGGTGTCGATGTGAAGGTGTATGAATCGCTTATCCTTTTCCCATGGAGCATTGCATTGTGTCTCTTGGCGCTGCCGCTTCTGTTTGGGTACGGCGGCATAATACGCGGCGTTCTCA
>NW_914032.1:0-1347 GCF_000209065.1 Trypanosoma cruzi | reverse complement strand
GGGGTGCCGGCCGGAAGTTCGTTGTGGGGTGCCTGACGCTCAACGGGCAGGCGCTGCGGCCGATGGACTACAGGTCCGCCGGCATCATCGGGGAATTCCGCCCCGTGGCGTGTGGCGTGTGCGACGCCGACGTGCACTGCTTTGCAGCTGCGACGAGGGCGATGTCGGTGTCGTGCGGCTGCCGCTGTGCTGAGGGCGGGTACGGGCGCGACTGCCTGCCGGTGTACCTGCCGCACGTGGACGGGTGCAACCGCACACCCGCTATGCCGCTGCTGAGCCACACGGCGACGCTGACGGAGACGCGCAGCCTGACGCCGACATGGACGCCAACACCGCGCCTGAGCACGGCGCACTACAGTTCGACGCAGTACGGGCCGACGGAGACCCTGCAAGTGACGGAGACGACGGCGCTGCCGCCCACGCGGACCCCGACGGCGTCGGTGAGCAGCACGCTGTGGAGGAGCGAGGTGGCGTGCCCGACGCTTGCTGTGACGACGACGGCGGCTGGTGGGAGTCTGACGCAGAACGACATTCGCGGCGGTGGGAGCGCCGTCCCGACATGGCTGGTGGTGGCGCTGCCGCCACCGTTTCGTTGGGCACGCGACCCGCAGCTTGGCACGCACCTGAGCTTTGTGCCGGTGTCGACGGCGCAGCCGAGCGGGTTTGGCGGTCCGTGGGGAGCGATGCTGAGCAACGCGACGTGGGTGCGCAACGCGACGAATCCGTCCACCGTCCTGGAGCTGGCTGTGCCCGTACACCGCGGTTACTTCATTGCTGCCGACGAGACGATAGTCATTCGCTGCGACGCTGTGGCGGTGTCCGGCGGTTGCAAGGGTGTGCTGCTTGGGTTCTTCACGATCAGGCCCAACACGCTGCCCGCCGCTGCCAGCGCCCTCTCGGCGATCACCGGCGTCGTTGCGGGTGCGACGGCTGTTGCCGTGGTGGTGACCGGCGGGCTGGGCTCCGTCCTTGAGATGCAGGCACTCGGCGTGTTTGCGAGGATGCCATGCGCCTCGGCGCAGGAGCGTGCGAGCACCGTTGCGCTGCCGTACTTCCTGTCGGTGTTCGCTGCCCTTGATCCGCTGTGGATGGTGGTGGGCAACGCGCTGCTCGCCGCTGTGTTCGGGTGCGTGCACTGCGGTGTGACGGCGGCCTTCCAGCGGTGGCGCGGCGTGGACGCGGCGAGTGCGTGGGCGGCAATGCGCTTCCCGAGCCTGACGTACGTCGTGGCGCACGCGATGCATCTCGGCATCTTCTTCGGCTCCGTGCTCGCGCTGGGGATGCCCGACGCTCGCGTGCAGCACCGCGTGGTTGGTGTCGTTGGTGTGCTGTACGGTGTGGCGTTTC
>NW_914031.1:0-1347 GCF_000209065.1 Trypanosoma cruzi | reverse complement strand
AAGTACGAAAGGAGATTCAGTAATCGGTCCAGGTCATCAGCGTCCTCGCTCAGGTAAGGCGATTGAGAGGGGCATTCGTCGAGGCATGGAGAAGAGCCTGAAAAGCTGGGAGATCCGCTGCCAACGGATCTCCCCTCACGCCACACATCCAATGCGTTGGTGAGGGAGGAAGATGAGGAATTTTGCTTCGCGTCCCCCTGCTGCTGCTGCTTCGAGAGGCAGTCAGCAGCGGGGTGGATGGTGGCGCCGGTCCGCCCATCAATGTCGTTTTCATCCGCGGGGGTTGGTGGACCACACCGCACAGTTGGGTCCGTCGCGGTGCTGAAAGGGCAGTCAAGTGGGCCGTTCGGTGCCGACGCGAGCCCCACCAGAGTGTCGGGGTAGACGGCGATGGACGGGTCGCCCTCCGGAGACGCGAGCGGGCCAGCAGAGCGGGTGCTCGTGTCGGTCCCTGGCATCCGCGCCGCACACTTCTTTTGGTCATACATGAGATGTGGGTGGGAAGGGGGAAATGAAAAAGAACGAAAAGAGAAAGAGACATGTGTGCCACAAAGAGCCCTGCAGGCGCAGTGATCAGCCACGTGCGCAGGTGGCGCCCCCCCCCCCCCACTCGTCAAAAAAAAAACACCTCAAGTAAAGCCCACAATAACGCAGGCAAGAGACAGTCGACTGCCCGCCTAACCCACGGGGACCCACCAGGCGCCAAAGAGACACCACACCCACGTGTGCAAAAGGCAACAGAAGTAAAGCACGCCAACACTCACCACAGCCACAAGGGCGCCAGCAGCACCGGTGACGTGGACCATCCATCTACGCTCCTCTGCAAGGGAAACAGCCAACCGATGGTGCCTCGACCGCACATGGCATTGCAGCCATTGCTGGCGCCGGAGCACCTCCCACGCGGGCTGTACGACGCTGCTCCGCTGCAAAAACTCGCTCTCCACAATCTCGTTGCGGAAAATTGCGTACGCCTGCTCTAGGGCAAGGCACTCACGCAGCTGCAAGTCGCCTGGGCTCCACGCCCGCCAGGCCGCCTCTCCGCTGCTCAGGCTGGCCCGTGGCGCCAAAAGAGCCCCACTCACGTTCCGGTGCTGTTCTGCCGCGTCAAAAAGCCGAGGCGCGTGAGCCACCGACGACTCCTCCACTCCCCCGCCAACGGCCCCATCCCGCTGCAGCTCCTCCAGCTCCCACTCCTTCACGCTCATACCGCGCAGCACTACGGCGTCCTGAAGGTGACGGAAGTGTCTCATCACGGTGTCCGCAAACGCCCGCCAGTGCTCTGGTGTGTCCCTGTCCATCGTCCCTCCCAACGCCACAGGGATGACTGCGGCGTCAAACCACTGCAAC
>NW_914030.1:0-1347 GCF_000209065.1 Trypanosoma cruzi | reverse complement strand
CGGTTCCGTGTACGGGAGCGGACTGCTGCCGCTGCTGCTTCTGCTCGGACTGTGGGGTTTTGCGGCTGCGTGAGGAGTGTGCGGCCTCAGTGTGGAGCACTTGTGCCATTCCCTGCACCGACACTCACACACACCGCTAGGAATAAATTTACTACGCAGAGAATAACTTGTTTTTGTTTTCTTTTAATGTTTTCCATTTTCCCCTTGCTGCTTTGGGGCAACCATTGTAAGCGTTTTTTTTCCGGCTATTAATTTTCTTTTCTGTTAGGAGCATAATTTCTCATGTTTTTTTATGTTTGTTTTTAATCATTTTTGTTTGCTTTAAAAAATTTTTTTTATTTCTGTTTTTTTTTTTTTACTCCCCATCCTTCTTTTTTGCTTTTGGGGCAATCACGATGGACGTTTTTTCTTTTCTACTCTTCCCTCTTTAATTGTTTCTTCCGCACTCTTCCTGCGAGGGGTGCCGTGTGTTCCCGCCCAACTGCTCCACTCGCACACCCACCGACACGCTCATGACGACGGCCCTGTGCGCCTCGCCTGCTGCACGCATGAGGCGGGGCCGCGACGAACGGCGCGCTGAGGGAGCCGTGACGTGTGGGCGTGCGACGAGGGCCTGTGGGGCGGAGCACACATTTCTTCCCTCTTTTTTTTTTTTCTTTGCGGCCATGGCGGGCAGACACCCGCAGCGCCACACACACAGCCACACCCTGCCGCCGTGTTTTTTTATTTTTGTTTTTCTTTTGCTGCGCTCACTCTCCCGATGGAGAGACGCGACTCCCGTCATGTCCGCGTGCTTCTCTCAGTCCCCACACACACACGAGTGACTGTGCTCTGCGGGCCGCACTCACGCGCCGATGGGAGGGCTGCGGGGAGCAGCAACACGCAGATGACCGCATGAAATATAAACGATGTGCGGACGCATGGAGGGTCGGACGGTTGAAAAACACGTAATTATCTAATTTTCTTTTTGGGCAAAATAAAAAAACAGTTTGGTATGGCCACACGGTAATCAGCTGCTTTTTTTTTGTGTGGTTCTTCTTTTCTTTTTTTTCTTTTTTTTTTTTTTCATTTTTTTTTTTGTGGAACAGTAGTGGTGGACGACTTTTTTAAATTTTTATATAATTATTGTGTGCGAGGGAGGCTAATATATGATGAAAGGGAATTGTTATTTTTAATTATTTTAAATAAATCTTTTATGAATTGCCGCTGCTTTGGTCTGCAGTGCAGTATCATAAGTTTGGGCAGTCTTTTTTCTGTTTATTTCTGCCATGCACTTCTGCTGTACATTTTTGTTTGTGCGTCCCCTCACATGCTCTGCTCCTGTTTTTACTTCTTTGCCTCGTGTGT
>NW_914029.1:0-1347 GCF_000209065.1 Trypanosoma cruzi | reverse complement strand
GTCGCTCCACCACGGCGTGCTGCTCACCGACAGGCTCACGCTCAGTGACTCCGATGCCGTCACTGTCGCGGTCGGCAGCACCGTCGCCGTAACCGACGCTGCCGGGGTCGGCGTGGGCAGCAGCGTCTCCGTTCCCGTCACCTGCAGCGTCTCCGTCGGTCCGTAGTTCGTCGGACTGTAGCGCGCCGTGCTCATGCCCGGCGTCCACGTTGGTGTCAGGCTGCGCGTCGCCGTCAGCGTCGCTGTCTGGCTCAGCGGTTTCTCGGGCGTGCGGTTGCACCCGTCCACGCGCGGCAGGTACACCGGCAGGCAGTCGCGCCCGTACCCGCCCTCAGCACAGCGGCAGCGGCACGACCTCGACATCGCCCTCGTCGCAGCAGCAAAGCAGCTCACGTCGGCGTCACACACGCTGCACGCCACGGGGCGAACTTCCCCGATGATGCCGGCGGGCCTGTAGTTGATCGGCTCCAGCGCCTGCCCGTTGAGCGTCAGGCACCCCACGACGAACTTTCGGCCGGCGCTCCCGAGCTCAACGGTGCCGTCCATCACAGCGGGCCCACTGCCAGCGTTCTTGTGAAGCGTCAGCGTGCTCTGCACAAGCTCCGCACTGCGCGGGTACGGAGGCACCGACAGGAGCCTGCCGCTGATGCTGTTGCCGCGCACCGACAGCCACGACCCGGACACAAACGACGCCGTCTCCCGCAGCACCAGCAGCGCGCCATCCGTCAGCGCACCGGCGTTGTCATTCACTACGACGGCGGACGCGTTGGCCATCACCCCGTTGTCGAACACCAATCCATGCGCGGCGTACACCTGGCTCCCCGACACGCGCAAAACAGCGCCCTCCGACGCCACCACGCGCGCACTCGCGTACAACGCATATTCGCCACCGAACACAGCCGCGTCCAGCGCGACACCGCCGCCGACGAGCTCCAGCACGGCGCCGTCCACCACCACCGTCCGCCCACCAGTCATCACGGTCACGAGGGCAACGCCAGACACAACCAGCACGGACCGCACAAGCCGCAGGCCCGACAGCACCAGCAACGGTGCGTACGGCGAGGACCGCGAGCCGGAAAGATACACAAGCGGCGTCGACCTCGCGGCAACCAGCAGGGAGTCCGTCACAGTCAGCGCGGACCCCGCGGGAAACGTGCCGGTCAGCACAAGCGCACCGTTCAGCGCCTCCACATCGCACACGGAGAGCTCCACCGGCCCGCTCTCGTTGCTCCCCGCCGCCACCGCACCGCGCAACGCTCCTCCGCCCATCACGTACAGCACGGCGCCGTTCTGCAGCGACACGTTCTGCACAACAATCCGCACACCGTCTCGCGCCATCCACGGCAC
>NW_914028.1:0-1347 GCF_000209065.1 Trypanosoma cruzi | reverse complement strand
ACACGCAAACAGATAGTGACAGAGAGTGCCTCTGACTCCCACCATTCATAATTGGAAACAAAAATTTGGGCCACAACGTGTGATGCAGCAGCCGCTCGAAAACGATCAGCCGAGTGCAGCACCCTCGTGGGCAAGAGCTCGCGAAATTCCTCCAAGCAGCGGATAATTCAGGGTTGTTTGGTGTCCAGTGCATGAACACGCAAACAGATAGTGACAGAGAGTGCCTCTGACTCTCACCATTCATAATTGGAAACAAAAATTTGGGCCACAACGTGTGATGCAGCAGCCGCTCGAAAACGATCAGCCGAGTGCAGCACCCTCGTGGGCAAGAGCTCGCGAAATTCCTCCAAGCAGCGGATAATTCAGGGTTGTTTGGTGTCCAGTGCATGAACACGCAAACAGATAGTGACAGAGAGTGGTCTCTGACTCCCACCATTCATAATTGGAAACAAAAATTTGGACCACAACGTGTGATGCAGCAGCCGCTCGAAAACGATCAGCCGAGGGCAGCACCCGTGTGGGCAAGAGCTCGCGAAATTCCTCCAAGCAGCGGATAATTCAGGGTTGTTTGGTGTCCAGTGTGTGAACACGCAAACAGATATTGACAGAGAGTACCTCTGACCCCCACCATTCATAATTGGAAACAAAAATTTAGACCACGACGTGTGATGTAGCAGCCGCTCGAAAACGATCAGCCGAGTGCAGCACCCGTGTGGGCAAGAGCTCGCGAAATTCCCCCAAGCAGCGGATAATTCAGGGTTGTTTGGTGTCCAGTATGTGAACACGCAAACAGATATTGACAGAGAGTACCTCTGACCCCCACCATTCATAATTGGAAACAAAAATTTAGACCACGACGTGTGATGCAGCAGCCGCTCGAAAACGATCAGCCGAGTGCAGCACCCGTGTGGGCAAGAGCTCGCGAAATTCCCCCAAGCAGCGGATAATTCAGGGTTGTTTGGCGTCCAGTGTGTGAACACGCAAACAGATATTAACAGAGAGTGCCTCTGACCCCCATCATTCACAATCGGAAACAAAAATTTGGACCACAACGTGTGATGCAGCAGCCGCTCGAAAACGATCAGCCTAGTGCAGCACCCGTGTGGGCAAGAGCTCGCGAAATTCCTCCAAGCAGCGGATAATTCAGGGTTGTTTGGTGTCCAGTGTGTGAACACGCAAACCGATATTGACAGACAGTGCCTCTGACCCCCACCATTCACAATCGGAAACAAAAATTTAGACCACGACGTGTGATGCAGCAGCCGCTCGAAAACGATCAGCCGAGTGCAGCACCCGTGTGGGCAAGAGCTCGCGAAATTCCTCCAAGCAGCGGATAATTCAGGGTTG
>NW_914027.1:0-1347 GCF_000209065.1 Trypanosoma cruzi | reverse complement strand
GGGTATGATGCTTCTGTCATGGACTGATGTGCTGCAAAAGGGTCTCCAGAGTTGCTTTTCATACACTATACCGAGTGACTGTAATCGCACAGCTCTCATTATGTACACGAGCGGCACCGTAGCAGAACCAAAGGGCGTTATTCACACCTTTGGTTCACTTAAAACCGGTGCAGCCGCTCTTGAAGATCGTCTGACGGAGTTATTGGGCCCAAAGGAGGAAGGGGAGACATATCTTGCCTACTTGCCCCTGGCCCATATTTTGGAGTTCATTACCGAAATGATTATGCTCAATCGTGGATCCCTCTTGTGTTACGGTTCCCCCCGCACCCTTAGTGACATGAGCGCACGACCACGTGGGGATTTAGCGGAATTTAGGCCCATGATGTTTGTTGGCGTCCCACGTATTTTTGAGACCATACGAAAGAACGTAGAGAGTCAACTCCCACCAGTGGGTAGTGTAAAACGCTCTATTTTTGACGCGGCATATGCCGCGCGACTACGGGCGATAGAGGATGGGAAAGACACTCCCTTTTTGAATGAAAAGGTGTTTAGTGTCCCACGGGCCATGTTTGGTGGTAAACTGCGGGGTATCGTTTGCGGTGGTGCCCCACTTGGTAGCAAGACGCAGACGTTTATGAACGTTGTGTTCGGCGTTCCCATGGCCCAGGGCTATGGCTTGACTGAGACGTGTTGCAACGGGTCGATACAGCGGACAGGGGAGTTGCACCCTGCCGCAGGTCAGTTATTAAAGGGTGTTGAAGCGAAACTGTGCGACACGGAAGAGTACAAGCACACGGATACACCTTATCCACGTGGTGCGCTTTTATTGCGGGGCCCAGCTCTTTTTAAGGGCTACCTGAAGCAGGAGGAGGCGACAAGTGAGGTGTTTACAAAAAAAGGCGGCTGGTTTCATACGGGTGACGTGGTGGAGATGGATGACAGCGGGTGTCTTCGTATTATTGGCCGTGTGAAGGCGCTGGCAAAGAACCTGTTGGGGGAGTACATTGCCATTGAGTTCCTTGAAGCCTTGTATGGGCAGCATGAGTTGGTGTCCCCGAACGGCGTCTGTGTGCTTGTCCATCCGCAGCGTGCGTACATCTGCGCCCTTGTCTTGACAGAGCAACCGAAGGCAATGAATTTCGCTTCTGTTCACAAAATCCCTGGCAATTGGCCGGAGATCTTGCAGGAGCCCTTGTTTCATCAACGTGCAGCGGAGGCACTTACGGCGCTGGCGAAGGCGGAGGGACGACGCCCCTTTGAGCTACTGCGACATGTGCGGGTGCTGAAAGACGAGTGGACGCCGGAGAAACGATAATGACAGCGTCCATGAAGATACGTCGCTCTGCC
>NW_914026.1:0-1347 GCF_000209065.1 Trypanosoma cruzi | reverse complement strand
AGTCAGAGACACTCTCTGTCAATATCTGTTTGCGTGTTCACACACTGGACACCAAACAACCCTGAACTATCCGCTGCTTGGAGGAATTTCGCGAGCTCTTGCCCACAAGGGTGCTGCACTCGGCTGATCGCTTTCGAGCGGCTGCTGCATCACACGTTGTGGTCTGAATTTTTGTTTCCGATTGTGAATGGTGGGAGTCAGAGACACTCTCTGTCAATATCTGTTTGCGTGTTCACACACTGGACACCAAACAACCCTGAATTGTCGGCTGCTTGGAGGAATTTCGCGAGCTCTTGCCCACACGGGTGCTGCAGTCGGCTGATCGTTTTCGAGCGGCTGCTGCATCACACGTTGTGGTCTGAATTTTTGTTTCCAATTATGAATGGTGGGAGTCAGAGGCAGTCTCTGTCAATATCTGTTTGCGTGTTCACACACTGGACACCAAACAACCCTGAATTGTCGGCTGCTTGGAGGAATTTCGCGAGCTCTTGCCCACACGGGTGCTGCACTCGGCTAATCGTTTTCGAGCGGTCGCTGCATCACACGTTGTGGTCTAAATTTTTGTTTCCAATTATGAATGGTGGGAGTCAGAGACACTCTCTGTCAATATCTGTTTGCGTGTTCACACACTGGACACCAAACAACCCTGAATTGTCGGCTGCTTGGAGGAATTTCGCGAGCTCTTGCCCACACGGGTGCTGCACTCGGCTAATCGTTTTCGAGCGGTCGCTGCATCACACGTTGTGGTCTAAATTTTTGTTTCCAATTATGAATGGTGGGAGTCAGAGACACTCTCTGTCAATATCTGTTTGCGTGTTCACACACTGGACACCAAACAACCCTGAATGTCGGCTGCTTGGAGAAATTCCGCGAGCTCTTGCCCACACGGGTGCTGCACTCGGCTAATCGTTTTCGAGCGGTCGCTGCATCACACGTTGTGGTCTAAATTTTTGTTTCCGATTGTGAATGGTGGGAGTCAGAGGCAGTCTCTGTCAATATCTGTTTGCGTGTTCACACACTGGACACCAAACAACCGTGAATTGTCGGCTGCTTGGAGGAATTTCGCGAGCTCTTGCCCACACGGGTGCTGCACTCGGCTAATCGTTTTCGAGCGGCTGCTGCATCACACGTTGTGGTCTGAATTTTTGTTTCCAATTGTGAATGGTGGGAGTCAGAGGCAGTCTCTGTCAATATCTGTTTGCGTGTTCACACACTGGACACCAAACAACCCTGAACTATCCGTTGCTTGGAGGAATTTCGCGAGCTCTTGCCCACACGGGTGCTGCACTCGGCTAATAGTTTTCGAGCGGCTGCTGCATCACACGTTGTGGTCTAAATTTTTGTTTC
>NW_914025.1:0-1347 GCF_000209065.1 Trypanosoma cruzi | reverse complement strand
AGAGAATGCTCATTATTATTTTTCCTACTCTTACCGGCGCGTCTAGCCGCACGATGCCATCCTGGTGCCGAGGAGGCGGTTGAGCAGCGGAAAAGGCTTCCTGCTATGAAGCAACTGCCATTGAGAGAACTTTTCGCTGCGTGGATCTTCCTCAATGCCCAGCCGTTGGCGCGCAGCGGAGGTGCCTGGGCATTCTAGGAGCAGATGGCGAAAGGTTTCCTGCGTGTCAACTGGCGTGTCTGTGGAGGTTGGCTGATCCTGCAGTGGCGGAGACCGCTTCCTGGCACCACAGAACGAGTGGCGGTGAGTGTCTTGGCGAATGGTACAACGCCACTTGTTGCTGGGCTGGGCAGTAAAGCATGTCAGCGGGTCCGTGTGCCATACGGGCGCGATTCCATGTTCCGTGTGTTGTCCGGTTGCCATGGTCTGCGTCGCATGCTGAGCCGCAGGCTCGTCAACATGCACTCCACAATGTCCGTATCAAAACTGGCGGTGCACTGACCGGCCGGCACGCATCAGTGTCAAGAGACGCTGCCAGATCTGGTCCTTGTTGAGGGCCGCTAGGAGAGACTGGCTTTGTGTCGCCACAAGCGGGGTTTTTACGCCTGTGCTGGATCCGAGGGATGATCAGCCACTCCAGGACCAACGAATCGATTTGTCTTACCAGGCTTTGTCTTCATTGTCATTGCGACCTTCTCCGTCTCTCCGAGTCGAGGCCGAGACACGGCAAGGGCATGTGTACCAGGGCAAGCTTCTGTCGCCGGATGACGGCTATAACGTCAGCTTGGCGGAGGCAGCGTCGTGACGTGATCGCCCGTGTGGTGTTTGGCGTGGGCTGCTGGCGGTGAGAGGGTTTCCCGCGCCTGCCGCAAGTCCCGCGACACGCCGGCGTTACTTTGGCTCCGTTTTATTGGCAGCAGCAACCTGCTGACGGTGCGGGTTCCGCAATGCGACGAGCCGCGCAGGAATGGGCGTCGGGTGATGGTCATGGCGCTGCCGCAGCGTGCCGCGCATTGCTCTCGGTCTGTTGCGGGGCCTGCGGAGAGCCCGGCGCAACGCGGGCCGCCGCCGTGGTGCGGAATGAAAGACCGTTGGAAGAAGAAAGAAGGGTTCCGCGCGTGGCCGCCACCAACGATGAACTGCCACAATTGCGTGCTGTCCCGCGGGCGGTACCCGGCGCTTTGAGCCCACGGCGACTTGTGTGTTCCCCTTTCTCTTCCCACTTTCTCCGCGGCAATCCCCCTGCAAAGAGACGATCTTGACACCATTGTTTTAGGCATAATAGAATTTCTACAAACAACACCCGAAGGACACACAGGCAGGCACCGACTACAATGGGGAAAACAG
>NW_914024.1:0-1347 GCF_000209065.1 Trypanosoma cruzi | reverse complement strand
CGTCCTCCTCCGCGGCTAGCGCCTCCCTACTCGCTCGTGCGTCGCGCTCCCGTACTCCTCTCCGAGCTCGTCCACAGCTGCAGCCTCGCCGTGCTCCAGGCGGCGCCGCACCGCTCTCTCCTCGGAATCCACGGCATCGCGGTGTAATCCACACGTGTCCTCGCGCTCCTCGCCGACTAGCTGACCCCGAGCGGCGTCCTCCTCCGCGGCTAGCGCCTCCACTACTCGCTCGTGCGTCGCGCTCCCGTACTCCTCTCCGAGCTCGTCCACAGCTGCAGCCTCGCCGCGCTCCAGGCGGCGCCGCACCGCTCTCTCCTCGGAATCCACGGCATCGCGGTGTAATCCACACGTGTCCTCGCGCTCCTCGCCGACTAGCTGACCCCGAGCGGCGTCCTCCTCCGCGGCTAGCGCCTCCACTACTCGCTCGTGCGTCGCGCTCCCGTACTCCTCTCCGAGCTCGTCCACAGCTGCAGCCTCGCCGTGCTCCAGGCAGCGGCGCACCGCTCTCTCCTCGGAATCCACGGCATCGCGGTGCAATCCACACGTGTCCTCGCGCTCCTCGCCGACTAGCTGACCGCGAGCGGCGTCCTCCTCCGCGGCTAGCGCCTCCACTACTCGCTCGTGCGTCGCGCTCCTGTACTCCTCTCCGAGCTCGTCCACAGCTGCAGCCTCGCCGCGCTCCAGGCAGCGGCGCACCGCTCTCTCCTCGGAATCCACGGCATCGCGGTGCAATCCATAATTGCCCTCGCGCTCCTCGCCCGCTAGCTGACCGCGAGCGGCGTCCTCCTCCGCGGCTAGCGCCTCCACTACTCGCTCGTGCGTCGCGCTCCCGTACTCCTCTCCGAGCTCGTCCACAGCTCCAGCCTCGCCGCGCTCCAGACGGCGCCGCACCGCTCTCTCCTCGGAATCCACGGCATCGCGGTGCAATCCATAATTGCACTCGCGCTCCTCGCCGACTAGCTGACCGCGAGCGGCGTCCTCCTCCGCGGCTAGCGCCTCCACTACTCGCTCGTGCGTCGCGCTCCCGTACTCCTCTCCGAGCTCGTCCACAGCTGCAGCCTCGCCGCGCTCCAGGCAGCGGCGCACCGCTCTCTCCTCGGAATCCACGGCATCGCGGTGCAATCCATACGTGTCCTCGCGCTCCTCGCCGACTAGCTGACCGCGAGCGGCGTCCTCCTCCGCGGCTAGCGCCTCCACTACTCGCTCGTGCGTCGCGCTCCCGTACTCCTCTCCGAGCTCGTCCACAGCTCCAGCCTCGCCGCGCTCCAGGCAGCGGCGCACCGCTCTCTCCTCGGAATCCACGGCATCGCGGTGTAATCCACACGTGTCCTCGCGCTCCTCGCCGAC
>NW_914022.1:0-1346 GCF_000209065.1 Trypanosoma cruzi | reverse complement strand
CCGTGTGCGGCACAGGGCCATTGCGGCTGTGCGTGTGGCGCTGCTTGTTGTGTTGGCGCTGGTTGCGGCGGCGGCGTGGATGCCCGCGGTGCATGCGGTGGTGTTGCGACTGCGGGGCGGCACGGTGGACAGAGCCATCACGGTTGGCCGCGCCGTGGACACGGTGCTGATGGACGGCGTGTCCATCACGAACGGCGTGGCTGTGGTGTTCGACGTGCCGGCGATGCTTCCCGGCGCGCTGCGCATCGAAATGAGGAACTGCGTGTGCGACGGCGGTGCGCAGATCTACGTGCGGGGCTACAGCGGCGAGCCGGCGAGTGACCGAAGACTGGAGGTGAGCGTGAGCGGGCTGTCCGGTGACTACTGCTCGCTTGTGTTTGTGCACAACCTGCCGGCACACACGAACGTGACGGTCCGTGACTCGACGATTGTGACGGCGGGGCCGATGCGCTACTCCCAGCTGAGCGGGCTGACGGACGCGGTGGCGTCGCCGCTTGTGCTGCACGCGACATCGCTGTTGCAGACGCAGCTGCGTGTGAGCAACACTGTGCTGAGGTCGTTGCAGGCGGGCGGGTCGGCGGTGCACGTTGGCGGCGACGTGGACCTGCTGTCGAGCGCGGTGGTGCTTGACGGCGTGTCGCTGGAGGCGTCGGGCGGTCCGACCGCGTCCGCGATGCATGTGGCGTCCTCGTCGCGTCTCAGCCTGCGGAGCCACTCGGTGTTCTCCGTGACGAGCGTGTCGGTTGTGAGCAGCGGCGGCGGCCTTGTGCTTGGCGAGCGCCTCGCGGTGTTTGATTCGGTGCTGCGCTTCGTGGGCGTCAAGGGGTCTGTTGCGTCCTCGCTGGTACGTTGCGACGGTGGGACGGTCGGTGGCGGCGGGTGGCTGGACCTGCACGACGTGTGGGCGGTGGGCGAGGCGTCGTCTTTGGCGTCGCTGTCGGGTGTGACGCTGAGCGGCGGCATCGTGTCGATTGCGCGCTGCGCTGCCACCGGCGCGACGCTTGTCTCCGGGCTGACGATCACGAGCGGTGCCGTGTCGGTGCAGTGCAACCGTGCCGGCGGCCGGGTGCTGCAGAGCAGCGGCGACTACCGCATGGCCGGCCTGTCGTCCGTGAGCGTGGTGCCGTGCGACGGCTGCGCGGCCGCGCTGGCGTGCTTTGATGGACTGACGGCGTCGTTCTCCGACTGCGTGTGCGGCTGCCGTGCCGGCGGCGTGGGCGACGCGTGCCTGCCGTTCGACGTGCCGCCTGCGAGGGCCGGTGGTGGTGGTGGCGGTGGCGCGGAGGGCTGCGTGAGTGGCGTGACGCTGACGGAGTCGGTGACGGTTGGCGATGGGCGTGCGACGG
>NW_914021.1:0-1346 GCF_000209065.1 Trypanosoma cruzi | reverse complement strand
GCAGTGCGGACCATCGGATTTATTTGGGAAAGCACGAGGGAAACAATAGAAGCACATCTGTGAGTGTTGCAGCAAACTTGCACGGATGCCCTCTTTATTGAGACTGGAAAATGCGATGGTGCGCCCTGCGCCTGTTGCCTGCACACTCGTGGGCAAGTTTTTAGTGGGGCGCGTCGCTATTTTTGTGCAAAAAGCTCCGTATGTCAACGCGACAGGGAAACACGGTTGGAGGTGCCAGAGGTCCTTTCCGGAACGGCACTAGAGTGCAGGGTTCCCGGAGTGGGTCGCTCGCCGAGGTGGGGACGGCTCTCAGGGATTGTCCCGAGGCTGCTTCTCAATGCCGTTGCTGTTTTTGACGGCAAATCGCTGATGGGAGGGCGAGTGAGAGTGTGCTGTCATGTGATTTCTCACGGTGGCACTCGTTGGAGCGATGCATGTATGTTTGCCTTGCGGATGTGGTGTTTTTGATCCCTATTTCACGTTATTCGGTGCCGCCGAAGTGGACGGGGAAGTGATGCAGTCACGAGCTGCGCGGGCGTGGTGGAAACGGCTACGCGAGCCTGTGGAGGACCCGAGCAAATCCAAGTGTACCATGCGGTTTGGGTCTACAGGGAAGGAAGAAACAGTGGGCGGCTTAGGGGAGCTGCAATGCACGCGGCTGCAGAAGATGAAATGCATTATTGAGTTCACGTTGACTACAACTTGGGGGCCTTTTCTCGAGGCCGTGAATCCCTTCTTATTTATTTGGAGGTGCTTGATGACACCAGTTGTGGAAGGCATTTTCATTTCATACGAGGATGGCGCACGGGAGACAAGGACGAAAGAGAGCGACGTCTCGCCAAAGGAGCGGCTGCTGGAACGTTGACGAGACTCGGGATTGTTTGCACGGCCAGCTGTATGCCCTCGGCAGGATGTTCATTGAGGCGTTCATTGGCCCAATTGTGAGGTGCACGCACGGGCAGGCACCGCGGCAACAGTGTCGTTGGTTCTCCGTTGCACGAATGAGACGACGCATGCCAGGCGTGGCAGGTGACGTCCTCTGCGAACCTCTTCCTTTCTCTTCTGTTTCACACCTTGGCATTTTCTGCGCTTTGAAAACCGCTCCCACTGGCCGTCTTCTGTGACACGAGAGCCGCCTGTATTCCTCTCCGTCGCATTGCAGAGTCGTGAGGAGGGTTGGAAGGTGCGTTGAGGAGCCGTGTGGCCTCTGCGAGCATGTCCTCTGTTTTTCTGAGGTGCTGAATTTTGGATTGCCGAAACGCCACTTGAGTGCTTGCGTCAGAGGCACACATAACTGACGGACAGGCGTGTTTGTGGAGGTGAAGGAGGGCCACGTCATTGGGAGG
>NW_914020.1:0-1346 GCF_000209065.1 Trypanosoma cruzi | reverse complement strand
GTGGTGTCCGCCAGTGTTGTGCAAGAGGAAACTGAGGCGGCCACCACTGTGATGCGACGCTGTACTTCGTAGGGTAAAATCTGACACCGACCATGACGGTACGAAGCTGGCGCGGGCAGGCACTACCCCAGTGGTGGGCGCTGCTTGCGCGTTGTCTGAGACGGTGTCGCCAAATCCGCGCTGTTAGCACCACCTCCCTCTTCCCCCGTGCCCCACCTTGTTGGAATTCGGCCGAAGCAGTGCCCTCAGGTAATGTGGTGGTTGCGATTCCGTCAGCACCGCAGGTTCAAGAGGCACGAGATGTATTTCCCGCGGCAGCAGGGAGAAGCGGAGGAGGCGCCTCTTTTTCTCTCTTTCTGTGTTTGTATGCGTTTGCGACATCGCTGATGCATAACACGATATTCAGGTAAAATATGGCATGACCCACTGAATGAGACATCATCATGCACCACTCTGACGGACGTCCTGCGGCCCTCTCCTCCCTTCCTTGCATCTTATTTTTTTTTTTTCCTTATTTTTATCCTCTCACCGCAGTATCGCTCCAGTCCTTCGCCCCCTGCGAGCATCGGGACCATGCGCTGTGCTGCCTCGCCTGGCTGCGCGCCATCTGTGATGCCACGAAATGACATTATTCAAAAGCACAGTTTGATCTGATACACGCGGACGAGAACGTCGCTACGATTGCTGACTGGGCGCATGCAAGCCGCGGGCATATGCCGCGACGCACAATTTACACGGACCCGCCCTGGTGTTCTACCTTGGTGCCGGTGGTGTCCGCCAGTGTTGTGCAAGAGGAAACTGAGGCGGCCACCACTGTGATGCGACGCTGTACTTCGTAGGGTAAGATCTGACACCGACCATGACGGTACGAAGCTGGCGCGGGCAGGCACTACCCCAGTGGTGGGCGCTGCTTGCGCGTTGTCTGAGACGGTGTCGCCAAATCCGCGCTGTTAGCACCACCTCCCTCTTCCCCCGTGCCCCACCTTGTTGGAATTCGGCCGAAGCAGTGCCCTCAGGTAATGTGGTGGTTGCGATTCCGTCAGCACCGCAGGTTCAAGAGGCACGAGATGTATTTCCCGCGGCTGCAGGGAGAAGCGGAGGAGGCGCCTCTTTTTCTCTCTTTCTGTGTTTGTATGCGTTTGCGACGTCGCTGATGCATAACACGATATTCAGGTAAAATATGGCATGACCCACTGAATGAGACATCATCATGCACCACTCTGACGGACGTCCTGCGGCCCTCTCCTCCCTTCCTTGCATCTTATTTTTTTTTTTTCCTTATTTTTATCTTCTCACCAGGAGTATCGCTCCAGTCCTTCGCCCCTGCGAGCATCGGGACCATGCGC
>NW_914019.1:0-1346 GCF_000209065.1 Trypanosoma cruzi | reverse complement strand
GCGTGTCGGATGGTGTGACCACTTGCTTGTCATATATGTAAAGGGCGAGAACGAGCCGTAAGTGAAGTTGTTGTCAATTATCGACCACACACTCTGATCGCGGAACGCCACGCTGCTTTCCTTGACCACGTACACAACGTAGGCGGTGCGGAACTCGCTGTCGCGGTGCACCAGCCAGCTGCCGCCGGTCACGGTCAGCGTATTCGCCATGAGCATGGCGAAGCCAAGACGGAACGTGCTGGACAAAATCTGCAGCACGCTGCCGCCAGCCACAACAACATCCTTGAACACACACGCGGCTTTGCCGTATTCGGTGCTCGGAGCACTCCACGAGCTGTTCTGTATGGAGAACACGGAGCCGCCGCCAACACGCAGGTCCGACGCAAGGGCGTACATCACGTGTGTCTGCGACCCAACAATGCAGTTGTCCATGTAGAAGACGCTGGACAGGTTGGCGCCAAGGCCGCGCTCCACGAGGATCGCAGCGCACGAGCCCCCGCCACACACCAGCGTCGACCGCGTGATGACAAAACGCGTCGACAGAAGCCGGACGCCGTCGAGGGCAAGCGCGGGGCCGTACCGGGATCCTGCGTGGCCAGTGGTCGTCGGCACGTACTGCGACCCGCCAACCGTCGCGCGCAGCGTTGAGTTCGCCAGCAGCACACTCGAGTGCAGCGGCATCGCGCCATGCAGCACGATCGTGCCCTCCAGCGACGTCACGTTCGTCATGTTGACGAGGACGTGCGGCATCAGGTGCGCCGTGCTCTCGCTGAGGCCGCCAATCCGCAGCTGCGCGCCGCCCGCAAGCACGCAGTGGCGCAGCGTCACGTTCAGCGCGTCAGCGAACGCGTCCATCGAGCGCAGGTCCACCGCCACAGTGATCGGCCCGCTGAACACCACCGAGTCGAAGCACGCCGTCGCCTGCCCACCGCCAACCGTCACCGACTCCGTCAGCGTCACGCCACTCACGCAGTCCTCCGCACCGCCACCACTCCCGCCGGGCCTCGCAACCGGCACGTCGAACGGCAGGCACGCCTCGCCCACACCGTCGTCGCGGCAGCCGCACACGCAGTCGGAGAACGACGCCGTCAGCGCATCAAAGCACGCCAGCGTGGCCGCACAGCCGTCGCACGGCACCACGCTCACGGAGGGCAGGCCGGCCATGCGGTAGTCGCCGCCGCTCTGCAGCACCCGGCCGCCGGCACGGTTGCACTGCACCGACACGGCACCGCTCGTGATCGTCAGCCCGGAGACAAGCGTCGCGCCAGTGGCAGTGCAGCGCGCAATCGACACGGTACCGCCGCTCAGCGTCACCCCCGACAGCGACGCCACAGACGACGCCTCGC
>NW_914018.1:0-1346 GCF_000209065.1 Trypanosoma cruzi | reverse complement strand
CCAAACAACCCTGAACTATCCGCTGCTTGGAGGAATTTCGCGAGCTCTTGCCCACACGGGTGCTGCACTCGGCTAATCGTTTTCGAGCGGTCGCTGCATCACACGTTGTGGTGTGAATTTTTGTTTCCGATTATGAATGGTGGGAGTCAGAGACACTCTCTTTCAATATCTGTTTGCGTGTTCACACACTGGACACCAAACAACCCTGAATTGTCGGCTGCTTGGAGGAATTTCGCGAGCTCTTGCCCACACGGGTGCTGCAGTCGGCTGATCGCTTTCGAGCGGCTGCTGCATCACACGTTGTGGTGTGAATTTTTGTTTCCAATTGTGAATGGTGGGAGTCAGAGACACTCTCTGTCAATATCTGTTTGCGTGTTCACACACTGGACACCAAACAACCCTGAACTATCCGCTGCTTGGAGGAATTTCGCGAGCTCTTGCCCACAAGGGTGCTGCAGTCGGCTGATCCTTTTCGAGCGGCTGCTGCATCACACGTTGTGGTCTAAATTTTTGTTTCCGATTATGAATGGTGGGAGTCAGAGGCAGTCTCTGTCAATATCTGTTTGCGTGTTCACACACTGGACACCAAACAACCCTGAACTATCCGCTGCTTGGAGGAATTCCGCGAGCTCTTGCCCACACGGGTGCTGCACTCGGCTAATCGTTTTCGAGCGGCTGCTGCATCACACGTTGTGGTCTGAATTTTTGTTTCCAATTGTGAATGGTGGGAGTCAGAGGCAGTCTATGTCAATATCTGTTTGCGTGTTCACACACTGGACACCAAACAACCCTGAACTATCCGCTGCTTGGAGGAATTCCGCGAGCTCTTGCCCACACGGGTGCTGCACTCGGCTAATCGTTTTCGAGCGGCTGCTGCATCACACGTTGTGGTCTGAATTTTTGTTTCCGATTGTGAATGGTGGGAGTCAGAGGCAGTCTCTGTCAATATCTGTTTGCGTGTTCACACACTGGACACCAAACAACCCTGAACTATCCGCTGCTTGGAGGAATTTCGCGAGCTGTTGCCCACACGGGTGCTGCACTCGGCTGATCGCTTTCGAGCGGCTGCTGCATCACACGTTGTGGTCTGAATTTTTGTTTCCAATTATGAATGGTGGGAGTCAGAGGCAGTCTCTGTCAATATCTGTTTGCGTGTTCACACACTGGACACCAAACAACCCTGAACTATCCGCTGCTTGGAGGAATTTCGCGAGCTCTTGCCCACACGGGTGCTGCACTCGGCTAATCGTTTTCGAGCGGTCGCTGCATCACACGTTGTGGTCTGAATTTTTGTTTCCGATTATGAATGGTGGGAGTCAGAGGCACTCTCTGTCAATATCTGTTTG
>NW_914017.1:0-1346 GCF_000209065.1 Trypanosoma cruzi | reverse complement strand
AAAGCCTGCATCCGCACCAGAGATTTGCGAAGAGGAGACAATCGACACGAGGTCCCCAAACGAGAGCAGAATTTCCAAAGGTCAATTATACTTTGCACGGTACCTTTTCTACGCCCTTTTTGAATATGCATCTTGCGTTATGAGGACGGGTTTAGAACTTGTGGACGAACTACAGCGACTACTTATTCGTCTTCTTCATGCTGCAGAATTGCAGTGCGGCCCGCTGCGCCAGCTGCTTCTTCCTGGCATGATTACAGATCAGGTGCCCACGGCGATGGTGCTTCTGCCGATGGGTGGTGAGTATCGACGACTGGGCATTGATATGCTGCTGAGGTTGCGGGCGCATTTGCTGGTTGTTCAGGTGTTGCTGGCGGAAAGGAGGCCTTTGGATGCCATAAATTACGTTTACGCGAATATTCAACATTCACAAGACACCGGTGATGAGCTGCTCAACCCAAGGGTGATGAATGATATCCTTCAATGTGCCCTGGACGCTGTGGTGGACGGGGAGGGAAACTGTGAGGGCTGTGGTAGTAACCGACGGAGATCGCTGGAGTTCATTATCGTGTTTGAGATGATCACAGGTGCTCTCATGCAGCAGCCATCAATAGGGAGGATGCTGCCGCCAGACTATCACACCATGAGAGCAAAGTATATGCAGCTGCTTGCAGAGGGACTAGGTGGCTGAGTAGAGTGTATGTCGTTTTTACTTTTCTCTCCCCCCCGAGTGATTTCTTCGTTCCTCTTTTTGTTTTGCTCATTGTGGATGATATTGTCACTTTCTTTTTTTCTTGTGTTTTCTGTGGCCTTGCTGTAAGTTTTTGTTTTACTTATTCCTGTTCATTCTTTTTTCCATTTCTTTTCTTGATTGGCGGCTGCGGCCGCCTTTATCCAACAAGGCCATCCTTTTGTCGTGTAAAGCGGCCAACGTCAGGGAAGGGATTACGCGGAGCTCATCATGCCGGAGCCTCTGGAGGAGACCTTTTCGCGGGTTCTTTCAGTGAAAGTCGCACGTGCAAAACGTGTATTTGGCGGTGATATTAACGAGACATATCGGCTCGAGATGGAGAAGGACGATGTTGTTTACTTCTTGAAGCTGCAGCGTGGCACCACGGCAGACTTTTACGCGGCGGAGTCGTTGGGGCTGTCCCTTCTGTCCGATGTTGCTCGCACCCCGCGGGTGGTGCAGACGGGGGAGGTGAACGGGGATGCCTACCTCATCATGACATGGATTCAGAGCTCTCCGTCAGCAATGCGGGGTGGGGTTCGACGTAACATGGCGGAGTTGGGTCGCATGGTTGCCATTGTGCATCGGCAGACGAGTCCGAATGGTCAGTTTGGCTCCT
>NW_914016.1:0-1346 GCF_000209065.1 Trypanosoma cruzi | reverse complement strand
CGCCGTGTCAATTGCGCGCTGCGCTGCCACTGGCGCTACGCTTGTCTCCGGGCTGACGATCACGAGCGGCGTCGTGTCGGTGCAGTGCAACCGTGCTGGCGGCCGTGTGCTGCAGAGCAGCGGCGACTACCGCATGGCCGGCCTGTCCTCCGTGAGCGTGGTGCCGTGCGACGGCTGTGCGGCAGCGCTGGCGTGCTTTGATGCGCTGACTGCGTCGTTCACCGACTGCGTGTGCAGCTGCCGCGCCGGCGGCGTGGGCGAGGCGTGCCTGCCGTTCGACGTGCCGCCTGCGAGGTCCGGTGGTGGCGGTGCGCAGGGCTGCGTGAGTGGCGTGACGCTGACGGAGTCCGTGACGGTTGGCGGTGGGCGGGCGACGACGTGCTTCGACTCGGTGGTGTTCAGCGGGCCGATCACTGTGGCGGTGGACCTGCGCTCGATGGATGCGTTCGCTGACGCGCTGAACGTGACGCTGCGCCACTGCGTGCTTGCGGGCGGTGCGCAGCTGCGGATTGGCGGCCTCAGCGAGAGCACGGCGCGCCTGATGCCCCACGCTTTCGTCAACATGACGAACGTGACGTCGCTGGAGGGCACGATCGTGCTGCATGGCGCGATGCCGCTGCACTCGAGAGTGCTGCTGGCGAACTCAACGCTGCGCGCGACGGTTGGCGGGTCGCAGTACGTGCCGACGACCCCTGGCCACGCGGGATTTCGGTACGGCCCCGCGCTAGTCCTGGACGGCGTCCGGCTTCTGTCGACGCGGTTTGTCATGACGCGATCGACGCTGGCGTGTGGCGGGGAATTGTGCGCTGCGATCCTCGTGGAGCGCGGCCTTGGCGTGAACCTGTCCAGCGTCTTCTACCTGGACAACTGCGTTGTTATTTCGGAGACGCACGTGATGTACGCTCTTGCGTCGGATTTGCGTGTGAGCGGCGGCTCTGTGTTCTCCATACAGGACAGCTTGTGGAGTGCGCCGAGCATTAACATGTACGAAGCTGCTTGTGTGTTCAGGGATGTTGTTGTGGCTGGCGGCAGCGTAATGCAGATTGTGTCCAGCACTTTCCGTCTTGGCTTTGCCATGCTCATGGCAACCACGCTGACCGTGGCTGGCGGCAGCTGGCTGGTGCACCGCAACAACGAGTTCCGCACCGCCTACGTCGTGTACGTGACCAACTACTACGGCGTTGCGTTTTGTGATCAGAGTGTGTGGTCGATACTTGACAACAAGTTCACGTACGGCTCGTACTCGTCTACCATTGCATGTATGACGAGCAAGTGGCCACCACCATCCGACACGCACCCGACCATCTACGGCGTGTGCAACGAGGCAATAGGCTCACCTGTGACGG
>NW_914015.1:0-1345 GCF_000209065.1 Trypanosoma cruzi | reverse complement strand
TGGGCTGCTGGAAAAGAAGTGCTTGACCGACGGCATCACCGAATACCCTGATCTGTTCTGCAACCAGGTTGACAAAAATGTTAAGTTCTTCTGCACGTACGACCGTCTGTCCCTGGGGCGCTGTGACCTGAAGAGGCACGAGGAAGCCCTGCCACAGGAGTATCAGTACTTCGCTGATCCCCGTGTTGGCGGTGATGACCTCTTCATGAGCAGATGTCCGTATGTTGAGGCGTATTCTAATACTGGGTGCACCAACGGCGACCCTTCAGTAATGCCTGGCAGTGTCGTTGGCCCGAACTCGCGGTGCGTAAAGGGGCAGGACCTTCAATTCGACGACAAATACATTGGCGATGTGTGTGTGGAAACTCGATGCGGCGACGGCACAGTGAGCGTGCGGTTCCTTGATGACGATGCGTGGCACGAGTGCCAGGCGGGTGAAACCGTCACGCCGCCATCGGGTCCCTGGCGTGGGAGCATTGTGTGCCCCCAATACGCCGATGTTTGCACCGCCTTCCCGAACATCAGCAGCTACCCAATACCGGTCGTTGACCCGCCTCTAGCGGACGACCCGACATCCGCGGAGGGTGCGGAGGGAGACGGGGGTGGGGTTCCGAGGAAGCGGCCGCGGCGACTCTGATTCCGGGGCTCTGCCGCCAATAAATTAATCGGCCAGCGTGGATTGTGGGACGAGCGGTACTGCGATGGTGGCCGGCGTGCGGCAGGGTCGTGATGTGCACATGGCTTGTCGACCCCGCACTCGCGAGACGCAGCACAGCAGTAATGATAGCACCGTGCAACTGTTGCGCTACTCCTCTCTTCGCTTCTGAAAAACGGACAATGAGTGTATTTGTTTCCTTGTGCCTGCGATGCGTGGCTTAGCGGACATTTGCATGCTGGAGGATTGAACTTATGCGAGCCTGCGTTGTGGCGAGGTGGTCTGGAGGGAGGAGACGAGTCCCAGCACCGCATGCGCCCACGTGCGTCTTTTGGTGCGGGCAAGGCGATGGGAAGTCGCTGTGACCCAATGGGTGCGGGGGTGTCCGTGACTGCTGTGCTGAGGGCGGGGGCGAGCGCGCTCGATGCGGCGTTCCACGCAGACGGGCCTCTCCTGTGTTTTACTATTATTCATTTTGGCTGCGGGGGAATGGCCGGGCCCTACGAGTGGGCGGCAAAACTGCCCAGCCGTGTCCTCTTTGCCCAGCTTATTGGTGTGGGGGTCCGCCCGACGCGATCCTCCCGCCCCACGCAGGAGGCGAGCGAAAGACGCACTCGGCACCTCCTTTTCGTGAGTCATGAATGATCGTGGGAGTGGGAAGTCACGCCGGACTCGCCGTGGGCCACGGAA
>NW_914014.1:0-1345 GCF_000209065.1 Trypanosoma cruzi | reverse complement strand
TTTCTTTTCTGGTAAAGAACCTTATTCTTTCGGCGGCTTTTCCTTACAGGTGAGACCTGAGCAGAAGAGAACTCCTCGTGCACCACGTCCTTGTCGCTTTGAGTTTCATCCTTCAATGGAATGACTGTGAAGTCAGTTAAATGGGGAAGACCCTTTTCCTCCAGAATACTGTAATCCGTGGAATTTAAACTAAAAAGGGAGCGCACGCACCGCAGAGCGACCTCAAATCCAAGAAAAGACTGTGCTCCTCCGAAAAAAGGAAGCGACATGTCGGACCGATTCTTTCTTTTCTCATCAAGGAGTTTTGCAAAAGACGGATTAAAAAAATCATAAACAACTTGATCGCACACATTGTGTAATGCATTATGAAAATCCTCACCATGTGACAAAATGTCCCTCATCACAAAAAGAAATGGAGCGTTAAAGAAAATATTACCCATCCCTTCAAGGATAAAAGCGCGAATCAAATATACTAGACCATTGTTTAGATCCACGTCGTTTGTTCTCCAATGACGAAGTGAAGTAAGTATAAGCCTCATGTTTTTCACAGTGCCGAGTCGTTTAAAATAATCTCCTATACTGACCTCCCTCTCTGAAGTCAAATTGGATACATTTGCATGACTACTTGAGGTAAATGATGCGTTTTCCGAAGAATTTCCCCGTCCCTCTCCGTCAGGTGGGACTATTTCCCCTTGATAAAGATGTACATCTTCCAGAGAAATTGGAACTGGTGTTGAATGTATTGCAATTTCATTCCCCTTCACTTTGGTAATGGCATCTCCTTCATTTCCAGACCCGTTATTTGACTCCTCTAATGTATCCAAAACATCTATGCGGATTCTTTTATTCGATTCTAAAAGTTCTGCTGTACCTCTGTCCTCTGCTTCATACATTACAGTTTCTTCATTCTTCTTCTTCTTACATTTGGGGAACAATACACGTCCCCCAAAACTGCATCTTTCCATGAGAGTCAGAACAGAGTATACCAATAATACAATCATTCCAGCTTTACTTGGTGGCAAAACCTTGGCCGAGAACCTCGAAATAGACTCAAAGATTAGCGTAATGTTTTTTTCATTGTAAAGTACGGAGGAAGCTAAAGCATGCGCGGCAACTACAACAGCTGTATCTTTTACAATATCGCCATCAATCAAATGCTTCAGGGTCATGAAGAGTTCAGCTAGATAATTTACCACAATTACCACATCAAATCGTCGTCTAAAATCCGGAGAGCTTGAAAATACGCGAAGCAATTCAAAGCCATGACAAATATGATCAAGAGAAATAATACTGGATATACTTTGCCATTGTCGACGAAAATCTACAGATGGAGCTTCATTTCTTC
>NW_914013.1:0-1345 GCF_000209065.1 Trypanosoma cruzi | reverse complement strand
ATGAGAAGCGTTCGCGCCTCGGTATGGGCGTCGGCGACAGGAACGTTTTCATCTGCGTCCAATTCACTGACAAGTGCGGAGAAAAATTTGATAAAACACGAGATGGCGACAAGAGCCCCCTGCGGAATCACGGATTTGACTTGTTTCCGCGCCACCTCCAGCATGGGGGGCAAAAACAGATCAACGAGAGAGCGCAGGGCCGTCATGATGTCCGGGTCCAGACGGAGAGTCTCCGGCAGCGTGTTAAAGTACGAGTCCAGCAAACAGCGCCAACCGAGTGAGTCCGGCTCCACGTACACCATACCGCACCGGGAGACCGTGGCCGGGGAGGCATACGCCAAGTCCTGCACCTCAAATATAAGGTTCATCTCCTTGGACATGGGAATAATGTCACCATTCTGAAGACAAAGTTTCTTGTTGTCATCGAGGACTGTGTTCATGTTTTCAATCCACACCGCGTCGACGGGGCCGTCCAGCACAAGCCATTTGCGGTCCGTCGATGTGTCTTGTGCGGCGCGCCTAAAGTTGTAAGGCAAAATGCCATCCGTCCACTCCCCGGAGGGCTCCACTTTGCCGTACAACTGCGGCATCGTCACAGACTTTGGATTCATCGTCATGAGACGTGTGCGCCTTTCCTTCCCAAAGGCCTCCATCAGACCGAGTGCTTCTGAAAGGCACTGCAGGATCTTTGTCTTCCCGCCAAATGAAAATCCCACAAGCATCATACCATGACGCACAACAATCATCTCATATGTTTGTCGAATCTTTAACTCAAAGTATTCGGTAAGCTGCAGATTGCGCGTTTCACAGACCTTTACAAGGCCATTATGCATGTGTACATAATCCGCTTCAGGAAGCTGCACGCCGGGGAAGAGGTCTGAAATAATCCCCTTAAAAAGTTCCACGTCCTGCGTCAAAAACTTTGGAAGGTTAACATCCTGAATGGAGCGCAACATGAGTACCATTTCATCCTCGTCTGGGTACGCTCGCTTTAGTCGACCAGCCGCTGTCAATACCGCCTTCACTGCCCGCATACCATAATCGTAGTGATCCTGTGACGACAGCTGCTCTGAACAAAGACGGTACGTTGCGACAATCTTCTCCGCCAACTCTTTCCCATGAAGAAAGCCGTAGGAGTAGAGTTGAATCTCGCCAATCATAGCGTAGTTCGGGACCATCATCGCCACAGGACGGAAGAGTGCCTTGAGGTTATCCGGGAGCTCTGCCCGGCCGGCGTAACCGGGGTTCATCGTAACGAAGATGGCACACCCCGGATCAAGACGGATTTGCACCCCATCGAAAAGAAATTCGTCGCGTCTCTGAATAATCGCCTCCTGAATAACAG
>NW_914012.1:0-1345 GCF_000209065.1 Trypanosoma cruzi | reverse complement strand
CAGCCGCTCGAAAACGATCAGCCGAGTGCAGCACCCGTGTGGGCAAGAGCTCGCGAAATTCCCCCAAGCAGCGGATATTCAGGGTTGTTTGGTGTCCAGTGTATGAACACGCAAACAGATATTGACAGAGAGTACCTCTGACCCCCATCATTCATAATTGGAAACAAAAATTTAGACCACGACGTGTGATGCAGCAGCCGCTCGAAAACGATCAGCCGAGTGCAGCACCCGTGTGGGCAAGAGCTCGCGAAATTCCCCCAAGCAGCGGATAATTCAGGGTTGTTTGGTGTCCAGTGTGTGAACACGCAAACAGATATTGACAGAGAGTACCTCTGACCCCCATCATTCATAATTGGAAACAAAAATTTAGACCACGACGTGTGATGCAGCAGCCGCTCGAAAACGATCAGCCGAGTGCAGCACCTGTGTGGGCAAGAGCTCGCGAAATTCCCCCAAGCAGCGGATAATTCAGGGTTGTTTGGTGTCCAGTGTGTGAACACGCAAACAGATATTGACAGAGAGCGTCTCTGACCCCCACCATTCATAATTGGAAACAAAAATTTAGACCACAACGTGTGATGCAGCAGCCGCTCGAAAACGATCAGCCGAGTGCAGCACCCGTGTGGGCAAGAGCTCGCGAAATTCCTCCAAGCAGCGGATAATTCAGGGTTGTTTGGTGTCCAGTGTGTGAACACGCACACAGATATTGACAGAGAGTACCTCTGACCCCCACCATTCATAATTGGAAACAAAAATTTAGACCACGACGTGTGATGCAGCAGCCGCTCGAAAACGATCAGCCGAGTGCAGTACCCGTGTGGGCAAGAGCTCGCGAAATTCCTCCAAGCAGCGGATAATTCAGGGTTGTTTGGTGTCCAGTGTGTGAACACGCACACAGATATTGACAGAGAGTGCCTCTGACCCCCACCATTCATAATTGGAAACAAAAATTTAGACCACGACGTGTGATGTAGCAGCCGCTCGAAAACGATCAGCCGAGTGCAGTACCCGTGTGGGCAAGAGCTCGCGAAATTCCTCCAAGCAGCGGATAATTCAGGGTTGTTTGGTGTCCAGTGTGTGAACACGCACACAGATATTGACAGAGAGTACCTCTGACCCCCACCATTCACAATCGGAAACAAAAATTTAGACCACGACGTGTGATGCAGCAGCCGCTCGAAAACGATCAGCCGAGTGCAGCACCCGTGTGGGCAAGAGCTCGCGAAATTCCCCCAAGCAGCGGATAATTCAGGGTTGTTTGGTGTCCAGTGTGTGAACACGCAAACAGATATTGACAGAGAGCGTCTCTGACCCCCACCATTCATAATGGAAACAAAAATTAGAC
>NW_914011.1:0-1345 GCF_000209065.1 Trypanosoma cruzi | reverse complement strand
AATGTCTTCTGCGACAGACTGCTGAGAATTCCTCGTGCCATTGCCGTTTTCGTGACTTTTCTCGTCACCACGGCCAGCTGCAGATGTGATGATGGGTTCCCATCCGCTGCGCTGTTGGGTAATGGAAGCTGCAAGGGACTCGGCAAATCTTGTTTGTCTTTATTTACTTGCAAACTGTCTTCTGATGGTGTTATCGTTTCAGCTTCATGAGTGCCATTCAATGATGGTGGCTGTAAGCCTTCGTTGTCATGCGACTGCCGGTCCTTCACTGATATCAGCTTGTTTTCAGGCTCTTTCACCTCTTGACTTGTTCCGTCACCTTCCTTTTCTTTTTCAACCAATTTTACATCTTCGTTTCTTCTTGCTTTTTCTTCCTCGGCAGCACCCTCGGTTCCTGACACAGTTACTTCAGGAGGTGGTGAGAGAGCTTGTCCTTGAACATTTGGTAGTGGTGTTTCTGGGCCTGCTGTGTGTGATCCTGGCGTTTCAGGGCGCGGTGAATCCTGTGAATCTACACCGTCTCCCACAAGATCACCGGACGCATCAGACTGAAAACCTGCGGATGCCTCTTCACAACCTCCGTCGGCACCGCACCACAGCACGCAGAGGACACACACCAGCAGCACACGGCCAGTCATCATCATCGCCATCACTCCTGTCACTTGCCTGCAGCCTTCAGCACAAACTAACACCCCGTCAACGCAGAGCGGAAGCAAAAGGAGAGACACGGCCGCTACACCACGCACAGCCACCGCACAGTCACAAATGGCAGCAGCCCAGCAGCGGCAGCGCACACACACCATGAGGCAGTTGGAATCAGTGAAAGGGCAAAAACACACAACGCCCCGCAGCAAGTAAGCAGAAAACACACAAAACAATTAGAAACAAAACACAGGTAAACGAACAGCAATGAAGTAAAAAATGTGAAAACACACAAAACAAAGGGCTGCACAGTATGGCTCCAGCGCGCACGCACCCATCCTCAAATGTGACTCCACGCAAACAGTTGTGTGCGTGCCATGCATATGAGTGTGTCTGGGGTGCGTTCAACGTGACGGATGCGGGGAGCGGCAAGGAGCACACAGCAGGGCAGCGGAAGCAAGTGAAGCAAAACACAATCATTAGTTCATCCTGTTTAGTACATCGGACCACAGTAGACGCACACAAGTCCCCGCGGTTGAGTGCTGGCACGCACAGCCCACACACAATTCTTCAGCCCAGAGTGGTGTACGCCAGCGCGGATACGGCGAGCAGCAGCGGGGCACACACCCACGCAGAGCTGCTGAGGCTGCCGTCGATTTCGCGAAGACGTGACGGTGCGCGGGTGGTCGTTGTGGGTGGCGCC
>NW_914010.1:0-1345 GCF_000209065.1 Trypanosoma cruzi | reverse complement strand
TTGTTGGTCCTTTCAGAGCCTTCGAATTTCACAGTAGCGGTTAGCGCTTGTTTTCCTAGCGTGTCTGTGTTCAAGAAGTGGAGAGTACAGCAGCAACAGCGGCAATACACCAGAAATATCAGTGAGGAGCAGAGCACAACACCCACGCAAGGTGTGGGAAAAAATAGAATCTGTAAGGGACGGCACGGAGGACCATCGCCCACAGAAAAGAGCAGCAACACGGCAAGTCACGGCGGGCCGTCGGTGTTTGCGGGCCAGCCCTCACGCGGTGCAACACGCCACACCCAACAGGGAATGACAGACAGACAGGCGGAGAGGGAGAGATGAATGGATGCCGTCACGAGGCACTCAGAATCAACATGGCCCGTGAGCATGCGGCCACTCCACGCAGGAAAACAAGAGGAGAAGATGACAAGAGAAAAGCAAGAAGCAGCACAACACACACAAAAGAAACAAATTACAGGCGGGAAAGGCACCGCCAAGGCCCTCACCCTGGCCGGCGACTCCACTCCAGCCCTCACACACACACACACACACACACACACCATCGCAGTGCCGTCAGTCCGCGGGTGAGAAAATTCGGCCCTCCACACAACAAACGCACACAACGCCAGCAATCAACCACCAATGGACAAGAACTAAAAGAGACTCACCGCCACCGCCTCCGGTTCAATCCCACGGCCAACGGGATACGGCCACAGCCCGCTGCCGGCACACAACGCACACGGAGCGAGCAATCACCCAAAGAGCCACACGCGGAAGCGGATTCTCACCCATCCATGACGCGGAGCCTCAGTCCATGCGGTCACACGGAGCGCACTGTTTCCTCAATAGAAATTATTCGTCGTCCATCCCCTAAAGATGCTTCGTTTAGTGATGGGCCTTCGAACACAATAGAAGAAAATGGACAATGCAGTAACGCCGCGACACCGCTGGTGACAATGATTCCCTCATACCGGGGCAATTCTCCAATTATGCCTCGTATGCACACACAAACAACGTACCATATAAAAATCACACGATGTTTTTCACCAGAAACCAAACAATCCCTTTCCCTCCCTAATTTATTCTGTCAGTGTTATGTTCGATAGCGTTGGACATTTTGGCATTCGTGTGCGGTGCTGCCACATGGGGCCGGTGCACCCGCACCGCATGCTCAGACACAAGCATCCAAAAGTACATAAATCCCACAATATTTTTTCACCACAAATCAAAACTGTGCCTTTCCCTCCCTAATTTGTTTTCCTATTTCGGTGGTTATTCCTCACTTCGGTGAACTTCTTCCCTTCAAAAGTCTCTGTACGATATTGACAATTGGTACTGGCGCACCTTTTCGTTCCAGAAC
>NW_914009.1:0-1345 GCF_000209065.1 Trypanosoma cruzi | reverse complement strand
AGTTTGGTGTGGCCACACGGCAGCCAGGCGATCTTTTTCTTATTTTAAATTTGTGTGGAGCAGTAATGGACGATTTCTTTTCATTTATAATTATTTTGTGTGATGGGGTTTACATAAGACGAAGGGGGACGTTTTTTGTTTTCAATAAATATTGTGTGAATTGCCGCTGCTTGGGCTGCAGTGCAGTCATGAGTTTGAGCGGTCTTCTTGTTGTTGTTTCCGTTATGCGTCTCCGCTGTACATTTTTTTCGTCCCTCCACATACTCTGCTCCCTCTTTTCTACGTCTTTGCTTTGTGTTGCTGCAGGCACACACAACCACACACACACAAGATGCACATTGCAGTGGATATGAATGCTCCTTTTGTAGTGCATGCTGGCAGTTGCGTGTGGCGGCTGTTGTCTTCTTCCGTGGCCATGAGGAGGAGGGAGAGAGGGAGCGCACCCCGAGTCTATTTTCCTGCGGGTGTGATGCACCGCGTGTGACTGCGCTGAGTTGGGCTCCGTGTCCCATTGATGGCGGGATGGCAGGAAATTTTGTACCGCGTGATGGATGGATGAGGGTCCGCTTGCTCCGTGTGCGTTGTGTGGTGGCCGCGGGGTTTTGCCATTTCCCTGGGGCTGCGGGAATGAGCTGGGGGAGATGGTGGTGGATGTCTTCTCCTCCTGCATGGTGGGTGGCTGCTGGCGTTGTGTGCCTTCCTTGCGTGGATGCCGTCTCGTGGTGTGTGAACTGTGCGGCTGGGCCTGCTGCCCTCTCCTCATGTTGTCTGCGCTCTCTCGCTGTATCCGCTGTGCTCCGTCCCTCTCCCTCTCGTTCCATTCTTTTCCTTCCGTCTCACCGATCAGCTGACTGACACCAGCGACTCCACTACGGGCGATGATGACTGCGATGGTGACGGTGCGGCGCCGTGTTGGTCCTTGCGCTCTTGTGCTGCTGCTGCTCGTCCGTGTGCGTGACGGCGACAGGAGACGATAATAATGATAACAGCCGTCCTCCCAGCCCTGAGCTAGGGAAACCGGATCCTACAAAAACATGCCTGGTGCATTACAGCCATATGGTGGGGAGACCGGTGTGCCACAGACAGAGAGTGGGAGAGACAGCGAGGAGGGTTTGAGAATTCCAGGACCTTCGTTGCGAAAGGAAGCAGGCACAGCCATCACTGGACAGACACGAGTTCCGCCAGAGTCACTGAGTTCGGCTAGCGACAATCCAGAGCCACCAGGTTTTGGCAACTCAGCCTCCACACACACACAAGGTGCGACCGGTATGTCAGATGCACAAAATAGAAAGCGCAGTAAAATACACGAGGCGATGAGAATCATAAGGCACGGATATCAAATCAA
>NW_914008.1:0-1345 GCF_000209065.1 Trypanosoma cruzi | reverse complement strand
GCCCATGAATACTCCCTTTGCATACGAAAACGTTGAGGTCCCTAGGGTGATAAAGAAATCAAGAAAACACTGTGTACGATGACGGGGATGTGTTTTAGGTCTTTTTGTTTTTTTCATTGTTTACGCCTCTTTGCCGCATTGTGTGTATGTACACGTGTCTCTTGCAGTTCCTGCATGTGCGCCCACTATTTTTAGTTTTAAAAAAGACGAGGTGTGGGGTAATGCAGTGGCTGCTGGGAGCAGGAAAGCATCGTGCGGAAAGAGCGGATCAAAAGGCATGATTTATTTCCACCACTCTTTATTTTTGTTTTTGTTATTTTTATTTTTCCCTCCTCTCAGTGTAGGACTGCGTGCGTGTAGGCGGGGCGCCCTTTTTATCACCAGCATCTTATCTTTTTCCCTATTTACGCTGGCGGCAAGCCTGCTGTGGGAGGAAAAGGAAGGAAGGAAGGTGGAGGAGAAACGTGTCATTGTGAATGTTTACAATAAGTCGTTAAAACTGTGCCATTAGAATGGGGAGAGTATTTTTTTTCATTATTTATTTTACTCCGTAAAGTTTGGGAAGAATGTGCGTCACGATGAGGCTGAGCAGATGATAAAGTGGATTAATTAGCCGCCGCGTATGTAGTTATTGATGACTTGAACCTTTTTTCCGATGGTACCGCAATTAGAGTTGGTGGGTGCGGTTTTTTTTGTATTTATTTTATTATTATTATTATTTTTTTTGTTTTGTTTTTCTTTCTTTTCTGTTTTGGGAGCTTCTTGAGAGAATGTCTACGAGGTGCGACGGCTATCTAATTGAATACATATTTCCTGATGAACCGAATATATCCCTGTATGACTCTTTCCCAATTTTATGGTTTTTGGCTGACCGCGACCGAAGGAATCAAGAAACCATTCACGCCTAGATGACACGTAAATATGTATATTTGTTGTTGTCGCAGCCGCAACCGATTCCTGCAGGTTGGTATAAAGAAATGGCAGTGGCCTCCTTCATACGACGACGGAGTGGAGCCACATCGGCGCCCGCATGTTGGGCTTTGTGCGCCACTATGGGGATATTCACGCGCAGTTTATTTTTATTGGTGAGCATGGGCCGTCGGTGCAACCAAGACAGGCTCAGGCCTCGTTTCAGGAACCATCGCCAAGTACTGGGAGAACTCGAGCCTTACAGTACTTATTGCGAATCTCCGGGCACCTCAAGTGACAACTTTCGAGACTCAATTGCTCCTTCCCATCGCGTAGAGACGGCCCGGGAGTTGGGGGTCCGGCACTGGCTTATTACGGCCGAAAGAGAGCGGCTGAGCAATGACTGCGCCAACGCCGTCGCGGACGTGCAGAATCG
>NW_914006.1:0-1345 GCF_000209065.1 Trypanosoma cruzi | reverse complement strand
GGTGGTGGTCAGAGGCACTCTCTTTCAATGTCTGTTTGCGTGTTCACACACTGGACGCCAAACAACCCTGAACTATCCGCTGCTTGGAGTAATGTCGCGAGATCTTGCCCACAAGGGTGCTGCAGTCGGATAATCGTTTTCGAGCGGCTGCTGCACCACACGCTGTGGTCTATGTTTTTGTTTCGAATTATGAATGGTGGTGGTCAGAGGCACTCTCTTTCAATGTCCGTTTGCGTGTTCACACACTGGACGCCAAACAACCCTGAACTATCCGCTGCTTGGAGGAATGTCGCGAGATCTTGCCCACAAGGGTGCTGCAGTCGGATAATCGTTTTCGAGCGGCTGCTGCACCACACGCTGTGGTCTATGTTTTTGTTTCGAATTATGAATGGTGGTGGTCAGAGGCACTCTCTTTCAATGTCTGTTTGCGTGTTCACACACTGGACGCCAAACAACCCTGAACTATCCGCTGCTTGGAGGAATGTCGCGAGATCTTGCCCACAAGGGTGCTGCAGTCGGATAATCGTTTTCGAGCGGCTGCTGCACCACACGCTGTGGTCTATGTTTTTGTTTCGAATTATGAATGGTGGTGGTCAGAGGCACTCTCTTTCAATGTCTGTTTGCGTGTTCACACACTGGACGCCAAACAACCCTGAACTATCCGCTGCTTGGAGGAATGTCGCGAGATCTTGCCCACAAGGGTGCTGCAGTCGGATAATCGTTTTCGAGCGGCTGCTGCACCACACGCTGTGGTCTATGTTTTTGTTTCGAATTATGAATGGTGGTGGTCAGAGGCACTCTCTTTCCATGTCCGTTTGCGTGTTCACACACTGGACGCCAAACAACCCTGAACTATCCGCTGCTTGGAGGAATGTCGCGAGATCTTGCCCACAAGGGTGCTGCAGTCGGATAATCGTTTTCGAGCGGCTGCTGCACCACACGCTGTGGTCTAAATTTTTGTTTCGAATTATGAATGGTGGTGGTCAGAGACACTCTCTTTCAATGTCTGTTTGCGTGTTCACACACTGGACACCAAACAACCCTGAACTATCCGCTGCTTGGAGGAATTTCTGCGAGCTCTTGCCCACAGGGGTGCTGCACTCGCCGGATCGTTTTCGAGCGGCTGCTGCACCACACGCTGTGGTCTAAATTTTTGTTTCGAATTATGAATGGTGGTGGTCAGAGGCACACTCTTTCAATGTCCGTTTGCGTGTTCACACACTGGACGCCAAACAACCCTGAACTATCCGCTGCTTGGAGGAATGTCGCGAGATCTTGCCCACAAGGGTGCTGCAGTCGGATAATCGTTTTCGAGCGGCTGCTGCACCACACGCTGTGGTCTAAA
>NW_914005.1:0-1344 GCF_000209065.1 Trypanosoma cruzi | reverse complement strand
TCGACACTATAAAGCTATTCAGGACACTTCAAGAGAACGAAAAGCTTACGAATCTTACGACTGCTCACGTCGAGCGAGCTCTGGCTCCTTGGGGTGCCACGGCGCATTCCATAAAACGCGGTGCGTTGAGGCGCGCTGCTGAAATCGTGGAGACGTACAATTTGGACCCACACGTGATCTCGCAGTTGGTGAAGCACGTCAATCCGTTCGACCTTCCCCAGAATACTGTTCGATATGTGGAAGTACACCACAATGCTGACCCAGGTGTCGTCGCTGGTCGCATTGATGTGAACGGAGAGACCGCGGAAGGGCAATAACCCTGGTTGAGAGCAGAGGAGCGTTTTTCCACTATTTTAATCACAATCATGCTGCTACAATAACGAGACGCGCGACAATGACGCGTCTGGCCACTCCACAAGATGAACACGCTACCCCGTTACAGCGAGTCAACGTGCCCGTATTGAATACCAAATTGGATCATGAGTCGGTTGAACCCGGCTACCTTGGAGAGTCTCATGCAAGTTTGGGGACTCGTCGGGCGGTCCCCTTTCCCTCCGTCTTCCTCCGGTAAGGCGCGCGAAGGCTCACGGAGGATTCCAGTTGCTGACGCGCGTTTGTTACGAAAGGCGGGAATAATCGAGGACGCTTTGTCCACAATAACAGGCGGATGGATAATACCTTTTTCGGTTGTGGTGGAGAAAACCACCGGTTTACGACGAAGATGGATCGCGTGGCCACGCGACAAGAACAGAGACGACCCTTATGAGGCGAATGTTCCTCTTTTACACATTTCCCGTTATTTGCCACCCGTGATGGCTGAGGCCGCTTCCTGCCTGGATGTAAAGGCATCCTTTTTTCAAGTCTCTTTACCGCGGGAGACCCGGCATCTCTTTTGATGCCGCGTGGAGGACGGCACGCTGGTGGAGCTTACACGGCTCCCAATGGGATACAAGGTCAACCCAGAAATTCTCCAGACCATTACTTCGGCAATTGCGGGGGTGACGACGGTGGTTCACCGCCTCTGGGCCGCACCTCCATTGGTGCGCGACGACGTTTGGATCGGTAATATACGCATTGCAGGGTCGAAAAGCGATGCGACATTGTGGGAAGCCCAAGTGCTTCGTAATCCGGACGGCTGTCACGCCACGATGGGGGAGGATCGCGAATCGGGCACTACGCAGTACACCTTTTTGTGGGTGCAGTTTGATCACACTCCAGACGGTATCCCTGAGTGACAAGTTTGTCCGGTCTGTATGCGCCATGTCGGCGCTCAATTCTTCAACCATCACGGAAATGGAGGTTACGGCGTCACGCTTTTTGTACGCGGCTGCCATTTTGGGCACG
>NW_914004.1:0-1344 GCF_000209065.1 Trypanosoma cruzi | reverse complement strand
CCCGCGCTGCAGACACTTGACCTCTCCTACATTCCGCTGGATACGGCGTCGGAGCAGCTTGGCGGTGCGCTGGCCAGAGGTGCAAAGCAGCTGCGGCGCCTGGTTTTGAGGGGCTGTCGCATTGGCGCGCGGGCGCTGCATTCCATTTTGGTCATTTTTGGTTCCCAGAAGCCGAATGCTTTGGAGCACCTAGACCTTGAGGACAACTTCTTGACGCACGCCGCTATACATCCCCTTTGTGAGGTGCTCATGGATGGTCGCGCAGCACTGAAAGAGCTTGACCTGGCGTTCAACCGCCTTGAGCCATCAGGCATCGATGCGATTGCTAAAGCTCTCCGTGCATCCCCGCAGCTGCAGTCGCTGGATTTATCCGGTAATCCTGGCGTTGAGCCGCCTTCAATGCGGGCGCCTTTGCTGGTCACGAAGGGCAGTGGCATTGCGCGACTCTCTCTCCGTTCCTGCAAACTGCACTTCGCACTCTTTGGCGCGATGAACGCGGAGCTGATGTCTAACGGCGACATTGTGGAGCTTAATCTGTCGGCGAACCCCATTGGAGACGGTGTCGACACACGCGCAGCGATGACGGCATTTGTTTTTTTGGGTGATCCGCGTTCAGCGTGCCGTCTGGAGGTGCTTTGCATGGAGGATTGCGGTTTGATGGAGGGAAGTTTAGGTGATGCGCTTGGAGGCGCCATGGCGTCGAATCGCACAGTGCAACAGCTTTTTCTGCGCAGCAATGGCCTGGCACGGAAAACAGGGTTTCTTCCACCACTCTTGACGGAGGCTGTGGGCACCCATTCTGTCTTGTGCGTCCTCGACTTGTCGGACAATGGCATTTCACATGCAGGCTGTATGCGGCTCTTTGCGGCTCTTGTGCGAAGCAATAGCATGTGCAAGCTTTACCTTGACGGAAACCACCTGGGTGCTGCTGAGGAGCCGGCAAGCTACGCCGAGCTTGTTGTCTTTCTTGAGAACAGTGTCTCACTGAGTGTGCTCAGCCTGTGCAACACCGAGATGCACGATGCTGCGCTGGAAAAAGTTGGCGAGGGCCTCTCGCGCAATACTGCGCTTCATACTTTTGTGGCGAGTGGCAACGCGTTTACAGCGTCGGGTATAGCGGCTTTTGCACGTCTCATACAACAAAATGTGACGCTCAAAAACTTGGACCTTTCGACGGAAGCACTTTATCATGATGAGGCTGTGTACGCAGACACGCACCGTCTTTTATCGGGTGTGGGACGGCTGGATTCTGTGCAGCTTTAGCGGTATTTAGAGAAAACATTTTTTGCCCTCTTGAATTATCGTTACACCACTAGTGGGCATCTTCAACTGTGAGTGTGCGTG
>NW_914003.1:0-1344 GCF_000209065.1 Trypanosoma cruzi | reverse complement strand
TGCGATTGAGAGCATTCGCTGCTCTCCTTGCTGTTTTATAAGTGTGTTGACCATCTCCTAATAACATTGATGTGGGAGATGGAAGTGATGCCTTTTTTCGTCCGGAAATGTATTTCCATGCGAGTGGCTCGCCTGGATTTAAATTGCTGATGCGACGTAGATACGTGTTGCGCAAGCGCTCTCGGAGTAGGAGGAAGAATTGACTCCTTGTCCGTTGCATTTCTGCCTCACGGTCGGGCGTCGGTAACTGTAGATAGCGGGCCTTGCTGTCGGTAGCCATCCGCTCTGCCTCCATGAGAGTGTCGTCCCAAAGCCTGGGACCGTCCTTGTGCATGCCGCGGGGGCAATGTCGTCGATACGAAGTTATAAGCGCTCTCGTGAAAGCCTTAATGCCGGTGGACTGCTTTTTATAGTCATATGCCGGAAGTTGTGCGTCGAAGTCCTTGACGAATAAATCCCACTTGCACTTCCCCCAACTGTAGAAAAACATAGGTGCCGAAGGTATGGTATCCATAAATGCCTGATGCAGCGTGAATGTCAGCATATAATGATCGCTAAGTGGCGACACGGAAGCTGACCAATCCGACACATTCAAATGCTTTGACCATGTCAGATCGATACAGGATCGTTCTCTTGTGCCACGGGCATACGTGATCTCACCAGGGGTGTTAACCAAGGTGAGTCCCGCATCCGTGCACAGTTCTAAAAATTCTGCAGCAACCTCGCTCGGAGAAGTCTCCAAGAATGGCTCCCACTGTGGGTGATGCATGTTGAAATCCCCGCACAGCAGGAGCGGCGACGAGGCTGGAAGGCAGTTTACTAACCGCCTGAAGGATTGCGTTACTTGCGGTGGTGGTCTCATATAGGCACTCGCTACAATAAGATCTCGGTTCTGGTCCAGAGCAACCTGGACCACCACCACTTCAAGGCTGGTGTCATGCTGGGGGATGGTGAGAGGTATACGCTTGGAGCGGAGAGTTTTCCGCACCAGCACCGCCACACCGCCTCCCTTGCCGATGCGCGACTGTGCATGGAGCACATAATCTCCAGTGTGCATGCTGGCGATCTGCTCTGACGACTTCCAACTCTCCTGAATGGCTATTATGTCTGCTCCTTGCGCCATTAATGTTGCGAGTTTTGACGGCGTGAGGCAAGAAACGTTCATCTGGAGTACTGCTATGGGGCCTGGGTTCTGCTCAATGTCTCCGCTTAGCAGTAGCTTTTGTCGTTGCGCGTCACATACGGCACGCAAACGGTATGTATAGCGCTGATAAGCGCCGATGGAATTCAGCAGCGGATAGAAATACCGCTCCGCGGGCAGCCATGTAAATGGCTCCATCTGGT
>NW_914002.1:0-1344 GCF_000209065.1 Trypanosoma cruzi | reverse complement strand
TGCAGCAGCCGCTCGAAAACGATCCGCCGACTGCAGCACCATTGTGGGCAAGAGCTCGCGAAATTCCTCCAAGCAGCGGATAGTTCAGGGTTGTTTGGTGTCCAGTGTGTGCACACGCAAACATACATTGAAAGAGAGTGCCTCTGACTCCCGCCATTCATAATTCGAAACAAAAATTTAGACCACAGCGTGTGGTGCAGCAGCCGCTCGAAAACGATCCGCCGACTGCAGCACCCTTGTGGGCAAGAGCTCGCGAAACTCCTCCAAGCAGCGGATAATTCAGGGTTGTTTGGTGTCCAGTGTGTGCACACGCAAACATACATTGAAGGAGAGTGTCTCTGACTCCCGCCATTCATAATTCGAAACAAAAATTTAGACCACAGCGTGTGGTGCAGCAGCCGCTCGAAAACGATCCGCCGAGTGCAGCACCATTGTGGGCAAGAGCTCGCGAAACTCCTCCAAGAAGCGGATAATTCAGGGTTGTTTGGTGTCCAGTGTGTGCACACGCAAACATACATTGAAAGAGAGTGCCTCTGACTCCCGCCATTCATAATTCGAAACAAAAATTTAGACCACAGCGTGTGGTGCAGCAGCCGCTCGAAAACGATCCGCCGACTGCAGCACCCTTGTGGGCAAGAGCTCGCGAAATTCCTCCAAGCAGCGGATAATTCAGGGTTGTTTGGTGTCCAGTGTGTGCACACGCAAACATACATTGAAGGAGAGTGTCTCTGACTCCCGCCATTCATAATTCGAAACAAAAATTTAGACCACAGCGTGTGGTGCAGCAGCCGCTCGAAAACGATCCGCCGACTGCAGCACCATTGTGGGCAAGAGCTCGCGAAATTCCTCCAAGCAGCGGATAGTTCAGGGTTGTTTGGTGTTCAGTGTGTGCACACGCAAACATACATTGAAAGAGAGTGCCTCTGACCACCGCCATTCATAATTCGAAACAAAAACTTAGACCACAACGTGTGGTGCAGCAGCCGCTCGAAAACGATCCGCCGAGTGCAGCACCCTTGTGGGCAAGAGCTCGCGAAATTCCTCCAAGCAGCGGATAATTCCGGGTTGTTTGGTGTCCAGTGTGTGAACACGCAAACATACATTGAAAGAGAGTGCCTCTGACCCCCGCCATTCATAATTCGAAACAAAAATTTAGACCACAACGTGTGGTGCAGCAGCCGCTCGAAAACGATCCGCCGAGTGCAGCACCCCTGTGGGCAAGAGCTCGCGAAATTCCTCCAAGCAGCGGATAGTTCCGGGTTGTTTGGCGTTCAGTGTGTGAACACGCAAACAGACATTGAAAGGGAGTGTCTCTGACCACCACCATTCATAATTCGAAACAAA
>NW_914001.1:0-1344 GCF_000209065.1 Trypanosoma cruzi | reverse complement strand
CCAACGCTCCGGAAAAACATGCCCAGCACGCACGCGCACAACAAATGACATGCGCAAACGCACGGCACAACGGCGGAGAAGCGCACACCGAAAGGATGCGGCCTTCCACAGCAGTCGCAGCCCACCGCGCGCATCACACCCGCAGGAAGAGTGACTCGCGGTGCGCGCTCTCTCTCCTCCTTCCCTTCATGCCCACTAAAGGAAGCAGCTGCCACCCGCAACCGCCAGCACACGCTACAAAAGAAGCATCCAAATCCACTGCAACGTGCATATTGTGCGTGCATGTGGTTGTGCGTGCCTGCAGACACACGAGGCAAAGAAGTAGAAAAGAGGGAGCAGAGCATGTGGAGGGACGCACACAAAAAAGAATGTACAGCAGAAGTGCATGGCAGAAATAACAAGACTGCTCAAAATCATAAGTGCACCGCAGCCAAAGCAGCGGCATTTCATTAAAAATTTATTTAAATTAAAAAAATTCATCCTCACCTTCCACCCCTCACACTTTGAAAGAAAAAAGAAAAAATGTCGTCCTCTATTACGGCTACACACAAAAATGAAAAAAGAAAAAAAAAGGAAAAAAAGAACCACACACAAAAAAGCATCCAACTACCATGTTGCTCCAGAAATTGTCCGCACATTTTGTCCGAAAATAAAATTAAAAGATGGTTGCGTGTCTTTCAACCGTCCGACCTCCATGTGTTCGCACATCGTTTATATTTCATGCGGTCATCTGCGTGCTGCTGCTCCCCTCAGCCCTCCCATCGGCGTGCGAGTGCGGCCCGCAGAGCACAGTCACTCGTGTGTGTGTGGGGACTGAGAGAAGCACGCAGACATGACGGGAGTCGCGTCACTCCATCGGGAGAGTGAGCGCAGCAAAAAAAAAAAGAAATCATCGGAGGGGAGAGAAATACTCACGAGGCCGACACAGAAGAGTGCGACAGCGCAAAAAACACACACAGTGAGAAAGCCAAAGAGAGCAAGCAAAATTACTTTTTAAAAGCGGCAGGGTGTGTGTGTGTGTGGCGCTGCGGGTGTCTGCCAGCCCTGGCCGCAAACAAAACAAAACAGGAGGGAAGAAATGTGTGCTCCGCCCCTCAGGCCCTCGTCGCACGCCCACACGTCACGGCTCCCTCAGCGCGCCGTTCGTCGCGGCCCCTCCTCATGCGTGCAGCAGGCGAGGCGCACAGGGCCGTCGTCATGAGCGTGTCGGTGGGTGTGCGAGTGGAGCAGTTGGGCGGGAAACACACGGCACCCCTCGCAGGAAGAGTGCAGCAGAAACAATTAAAAGAGGGAAGAGTAGAAAAGAAAAAAAACGTCCATATTGATTGTCCCCAAAAGCAAAAA
>NW_914000.1:0-1343 GCF_000209065.1 Trypanosoma cruzi | reverse complement strand
CCGAAGACCGCAATACTCCTAAAAATGAAAAAGAGACCACTGGTGTTGCTGGAGGAGGTGTCAAGTCCGGTGCGACGGCAAAGTCACAATTATCGGCAGAATCGGTCACAGACATAATGGTAGCGGCAGCGGGAACAGACGTACCAGCGACAAAACAACACGGGAAACAAGCATTAGAAATGCAAGAAAAGAAAGAAAATGGCTAGGAGGATGATGAAGAAGAGGAAGAGGAATATGAAGTGGAAGAAATACATGAAGGTGACGATGATGCGAAGAAAGAAGAGAGTGAGACGAAAGAAGACAAAAAAGATAAGGAGAAGGAGGAGGAGAAAATCAAAGAAGATGATGCCGACGCCACAGAGGGGATGTCAGCAGGCGGTGAGGAGCCGCCAATTATATCTTCTGGTGTAGAGGAAGCAGCGAATCAAACAAAACTTAAACGTACACAAATGCCTGGCGACAGTGATCCAGCAGCTGATGGTGCGGGAACACGAGAAGAAAAAAAAAATGAAAATAAAGAAGCCAATCCGAAAGAAACACCAGTCGAAGCCACAGCCATGAAAACTGCAATGGCGACGCCTGGCGACAGTGACGGCAGCACCGCGGTCTCCCACACCACCTCCCCTCTTTTGCTTCTTCTTGTTTTTGCGTGTGCGGCTGCTGCGGTGGTGGCCGCGTGAGAGTGAGGGAGAGAGAGCCGTGCACCGCCCGCACACATTCGTCCTTCTCTCACTCTGTGTGTGTGTGTCCCCTTGCATGGACTCTCGCCCTCACCTCACCCCACGAGGCACACACAATAATGTGCCCATTGTATATATGCATGCACACCCATGCAGGCCCGTTGGTGCTCTCTTTTGCACGACACGCACCGCTGCCGTCCTGCCTGGCTGCATGGGCGGAGCACCGTAACTGTTTCTGTTTTGTTTTTATTGCATTGAGTGGGCGACCTCTCTCTCTCTCCCTGTGTGTGTGTGTTTTGCTTTACGGGAGCAATGAGAGTGTGTGTGCGCTGGTCGTCCCACGCTTCGGCTTTTTGTTTTGTTTTGAATCTTTGCGTGTGTTTTGGTTGGGTGCACCCATTTTACTTTCATTGATTGGTTTTCTTCTTGAACTGCGGATGGCTGAATTTTCCCTTTTGTATTCTCCTGTTGTTTGTTTCTTCCCACGCAATCGGTCCTTGTTGCTTCAGCGAGCCACGAAATATTTGCCTAACACCCACATCAATGGCCTACTTGCTCTACACCCCACATTAGTTTGAGACGCTGGTGCTGCTGCATTTGATGGTGCTTATGGTGTGATTGCCAGCGGGGTGCTGTAATGTCACTTTGACGTACCCTCGATTC
>NW_913999.1:0-1343 GCF_000209065.1 Trypanosoma cruzi | reverse complement strand
CTGCCGGAAGCGCGCACGAACAATAGGATCCGCGTTAATCTCATCCTTGTGCTTACGCGCAAGGGAACGCAACGTTTCCTCAAAACCCTCCAATTGATCCGCTATTTGCCCCACTCGCTCCGCCGTGATTTGTGCCCCCAAGTCAGTCATCTGCCGCTGCGTCTCATTCTTCTTCTGCACGTGCGCCACCCCGATACCGCGCCGCATCCCCTGCTGCAGAAACAGACAGTATGGACCTTTTTACTACGCGCCAAGCCGCTCAACACACTCCTGGTAATGCGTGGACACCCCACACATTGAAAATACAAAGAATGAACAAAACAAAACAAAACAAAACAAAACACACACACAAACGCACACGCAGAAACAAGAAGATATTAGCCAGCAGAAATCAAAACACACACAAAAAAGCGCAAAATAAAAAAAAAACCATAAAAAAAAAAAGCATAAATTAAGAAAACACACAAAAAGAAAAATTACACAAGTAGACAAAAAAGACAAAAAAGACAAAAAAAAAAAAGACGATCCAACAAATTGAAATAAAAAAAAAAAAAACAATAGATTCCGCCATCCGCTTTTCATCGCTTCACACGAATTTGGATACTTCTCCACACAAAAGTGCATCAACAAAACAAACAAACAAAAAAAAAAAGAAACAAAAAAAAAATCCACTAAACGAACAGAAATCAAGAAAGCAAAAAAGCAAAAAAAAAAAAAAACCCACTGCCAAGCTAGTGAAAATATAATTATTCACAGAAATGGCATTATCCGCAATAAAACTTGTCGATCTGGATTACATTTGATGCAAACCCATCTGAACCAAAATCGCGTGCAAGCAACATAAAACAATCGATTGCTTTTTTACAAAAACCATCGGACAAAACCGCACTGTGGTATGTCAAAAGAAGCTTATCATCACTGATGTCCCACAGTGGGGACTCGGCGGGAAGCGGTTCCCTCTCAAACACATCCACAGCAGCTCCACGGATGACGCCATCACGCAGCGCACACGCAAGGTCATCCTCGTTCTGCGTGATGCCGCGGCCAATGCTGATGTACACCGCGCTCGGCTTCATCATGGAGAAGAGCTCCTTGTTAAACAGCTGCTTTGTCTCCTCCGTCCCCGGGAGGATGTTGACCACGAAGTCGGATTCACGCAACACACGCTCCCGCTCCGCATCGCCGTGCACAAGACGCACGCCATACTCGTCCACCTCCTTCGTGGACGCGGACCGCTTCACACCCGTCACCTCCATCCCAAAGGCACTGAGAAGTTTGGCGCTGGCCTGCCCAATGTCGCCGTAGCCAATGATGCCCACCTTCCTCCCACGCAGTTCAACCAT
>NW_913998.1:0-1343 GCF_000209065.1 Trypanosoma cruzi | reverse complement strand
CAGGCGGGAAAGTGAGATGACACAGCATTCACCGTTGCCCCTCCATCGTAAAAGATGCAAACTGCCATCCGAGTACAGCAGGTTGCCGGCGAGCATCCAATTCACAGCAGTGTCCACGGCAACCGGTCCAACAAAAAACGTGCGGTTGCTGTCCGTGACCCAAAGGTAGAGCGCAATGGGCCTTTCCTCACCGAGGCGTGCCCTCTCTGAGTGCACAGCATGACCTCCCTTTCCTCAATGGTCGCGGTGATGAGGGCATCCACACGCAGGCTTTCCTTCTGCGAGACTCCTGATCGTGCGTTGACCCACACGCCTGAGAGTGTCCCGATGGCCTCCGCCCACGTTGTCCCCATGTCACGCGACCCGTACACCCTCTGGCCACTCTCGCAGTCAACAATCATGTGAAGTGGTCCCTCCCACTCGGTGACGCGGGGTTAAGGCATTTCGCAGGGGAAATGTCCTCAGAGAGCGCCCAGGCACTGCCGTTGTCCGTCGAGCAAATGATCATGGAGCAAACGTCTTCTGCTTCACTCATCGCCATCAGAGGAAACACAAGCGTGTCATCCTCCATCACTACACCTGCGCCACCAGAAGCAATGAACTCCGTCCAGTCACCTTCGTGAGAAGCAGAAGAGATCCGTTTCGAGAGTGGTTTGGGGTCGCCCCATTCGATCCGTCCACTCCGCTTGCCACCCGTGGGATTCGTGACATCGCCCACGAACAGTTTCGGCTCCAAGCCGTCCTCTCTCCAACACCCACCTTCGTAGGACGCATCAGAGCCTCCCGCAGGAGGAAACACTCCGTGGCCCTTCGTGATTGTTGTGGGGCGGAGCACAACACCCAAACTCTCCTCTCCCTCCGCTGCACAAGGCACAGTGTGTGCCCTCCATGCATCCTTTCATTGACCTCACCAACAACAGTGGACCAATTCCACGCAGAGTCAATACACCCCGCAACCACATCAGAAGAAAAGGAAATAATTAATTGACCACCTTGATATTCGGCATCCATGCGACCTTCAAAGAAAGCAGCAATTACTCCACCAGCACTGACGAGAGAGGGTGAAACAAACGAATCCCTCGCCGTAACTAGAAAAATCCCACCCTTCGGCGGCAACAGCGTCGTCTGCGGCACAAACATTTTCCTCTTTTTAGATCACCGCCCTGACTTTGGCACCACAGCAGGCTGCACGGTGTTGCAGCACATCATCACGAGAAGGAGCAGCAATGCAGAGTAGAAGAGATGCCGGGAAATGTTGGGCCTCCGCCGCTCACTCTCGCTTCCTTCCCTCCTCCTTCCGCTGGATCCGGTCACGCGGCGACGGTTGTGTGTGCGGGGTGCCA
>NW_913997.1:0-1343 GCF_000209065.1 Trypanosoma cruzi | reverse complement strand
TTCTTCCCTTTTTGGATGGGTGTTCTTGGTGCTTTTTTTTTCTTTTTCCCTTTTAGGAGTCATTTGTGTTGTCGGGTGTTGGTGGTAAAAAGAAGTGAAGGAAACGAACACGCCGAGGTGATGGTTAGTTTGTGTAGCAAGAAGGGCCCGTTGGGGGCAGCGCTGAGTTTGTCCGTCGCAACGATTGGCGCAGGGACTCTCACGTTGCCTTTGACTTTTGAAGACTGTGGAATTCTTCCTGTCATTGCGTTTATGGTCCTCGTTGGGGCCTTTACTGTCATTTCGATTGATTATCTCATTCTGTGCGTCGATAACGTGCAGCTGCGATCGTATGAAGAAATCTCTCGTCAATTGTTGGGTCGTACGTTTGAGGAGGTTGCCCGCTGGATGCTTATTCTTTACAACGTCGGGGTTGCGGCAGGGTACATTGTCGTTATTAGAGAACTCTTCGACCCTCTGGTGCCGATCATCCGAGGGCACTTCCCATTTCTCGATAGTTCCATGCGTATCATTGTGATTGTTTGGGCATTTCTGATGCTTCCCCTGACATGCATTCCACAGATAACATCTCTACATTTTGTGTCTTTGATGGCAATTGCTTCCACCTTTGTTGTCTCCGGTCTTATTGCCTACCGCTACTTTGTGCCATTTCATTCGACAGCAGCACAAGAGGGTCATGCTGTGAAGTATTTTTCTCTATCACGTCGCATGGTATTGGCCCTGCCGATATTGATGTTCTCATTTGACTGTCAAACACTTGTGTTTCAGATTTATGCCGGTATTGGTGAACAGACCCCAAAAGGTATGAGGAAAGTGTCGATAATTAGCATCGGGATCACTGGGATGGTTTATTGGGCGGTAGGTCTTTTTGGTTATCTATCGAATACGCCTCATGTTCACGGTAACATATTGACCAATTATAATCCTATAGAAGACAAACTGTTTGCAGTGGGGGATGCCATGTATTCATTTACCGTTATTATTGCCTATGTTCTTGTTCTGTTTCCTTCTCGAGATGCTGTCTTTACATTATTGTATGGATACAGCAGTACTACCTGTGATTATTTTGATGCTGCTATATCGACCAAGGATAACCTGATAGCAAGCTTTTTGCTGTCCACGCTTAGCCTGTTATTGGCCTTGAAGGCCCCCGGGATTGTGTTTATTATCGCGTTGTTGGGAGGTCTTTGTAGTAGTACCCTTTGTTTTATATATCCTGCCACTTTCCGTATTCGATTACATGCGTTGGGTATTGCTCCGGCATCATCATGGGAACTCTTTATAGCTTTCGTCATGTTGGGTCTTGGTTTTATCGGTGGGGTGATGGGTAGTGTGGTGATGTT
>NW_913996.1:0-1343 GCF_000209065.1 Trypanosoma cruzi | reverse complement strand
CTCGGCGGATCGTTTTCGAGCGGCTGCTCACCACACGTTGTGGTCTAAATTTTTGTTTTGAATTATGAATGGTGGGAGTCAGAGGCACTCTCTTTCAATGTATGTTTGCGTGTGCACACACTGGACACCAAACAACCCTGAACTATCCGCTGCTTGGAGGAATTTCGCGAGCTCTTGCCCACAAGGGTGCTGCACTCGGCGGATCGTTTTCGAGCGGCTGCTGCACCACACGGTTGTGGTCTAAATTTTTGTTTTGAATTATGAATGGCGGGAGTCAGAGGCACTCTCTTTCAATGTATGTTTGCGTGTGCACACACTGGACACCAAACAACCCTGAATTATCCGCTGCTTGGAGGAATTTCGCGAGCTCTTGCCCACAAGGGTGCTGCACTCGGCGGATCGTTTTCGAGCGGCTGCTGCACCACACGTTGTGGTCTAAATTTTTGTTTTGAATTATGAATGGCGGGAGTCAGAGACACTCTCTTTCAATGTATGTTTGCGTGTGCACACACTGGACACCAAACAACCCTGAACTATCCGCTGCTTGGAGGAATTTCGCGAGCTCCTGCCCACAAGGGTGCTGCACTCGGCGGATCGTTTTCGAGCGGCTGCTGCACCACACGCTGTGGTCTAAATTTTTGTTTTGAATTATGAATGGCGGGAGTCAGAGGCACTCTCTTTCAATGTATGTTTGCGTGTGCACACACTGGACACCAAACAACCCTGAATTATCCGCTGCTTGGAGGAATTTCGCGAGCTCTTGCCCACAATGGTGCTGCACTCGGCGGGATCGTTTTCGAGCGGCTGCTGCACCACACGTTGTGGTCTATGTTTTTGTTTCGAATTATGAATGGCGGGAGTCAGAGACACTCTCTTTCAATGTATGTTTGCGTGTGCACACACTGGACACCAAACAACCCTGAATTATCCGCTGCTTGGAGGAATTTCGCGAGCTCTTGCCCACAATGGTGCTGCACTCGGCGGATCGTTTTCGAGCGGCTGCTGCACCACACGCTGTGGTCTAAATTTTTGTTTTGAATTATGAATGGCGGGAGTCAGAGACACTCTCTTTCAATGTATGTTTGCGTGTTCACACACTGGACACCAAACAACCCTGAATTATCCGCTGCTTGGAGGAATTTCGCGAGCTCTTGCCCACAAGGGTGCTGCACTCGGCGGATCGTTTTCGAGCGGCTGCTGCACCACACGTTGTGGTCTATGTTTTTGTTTCGAATTATGAATGGCGGGAGTCAGAGACACTCTCTTTCAATGTATGTTTGCGTGTGCACACACTGGACACCAAACAACCCTGAATTATCCGCTGCTGGAGGAATTTCGCGAGC
>NW_913995.1:0-1343 GCF_000209065.1 Trypanosoma cruzi | reverse complement strand
CGCGGTGGCGTTTTGTTCGACGGTGAGCCTGGCCGACGGGTCGATGCTGCTGGCGAAGGGCAACGTGCACGACGGCGCCTCGAGGGAGATGCTCTACGCCGCTGGCGCCGTGACCGCTGCTGGGAGCACGCTGAGCTTTGTGCGCAACCGAGCGCTGCTGCCGCGGATGCTGTCGCTGAGCCTGTCGCTTGCGGCTGGGGCGCATTTGAAGGTGGCGTGCAACGACGCTGGTGGGCGTGTCCTGTCGACGGCGGAGGAGTACGCAGCGGCTGGTTTTGGCGACGCTGGGAGAATCGACGTTGCTGGGTGCGACGCCTGCGACAGGGACACGCACTGCTACACGCCCGGGACGGCGTCGGCGAGCATGAGGAACGGTGTGTGCGTGTGCGCGTGCGGCAGCGGCGGGTACGGCGAGGCGTGCGTGCCTGTGGGAGCTTCCGCGCTGCCGCCTGCTGTGGGCACCGCTCCGAGTGTGTTTGTCCGCGAGGGCGTGACGGTGCGGTCGGTGTTCGTTGTGCCTGCCGGTGCAGGCGAGGTGACGCTGCGCCACGTCGTGCTGGACGGCGTGAGTCCGGTGCTCTACGTGCCGTGGATGGCGCGAGACGGCGTGCGGATTGTTGTGCAGAACGTGTCGCTGCGTAACGGTGCTGTGCTGTACGTGATGGGCGGTGGAGCGTTGCGCGGTGCGGGGGCGGCGGGGAGCGACGAGGGCGGGCCGGTGGAGCTGTCGGTGTGCGACGTGGAGGCGCTGAACGGTGCGCTTGTGCTGACCGGCACTTTTCCCGCGGGGTCTGTGCTGACGGTGACGGACTCCCTGCTGGTTGCCGCGAGGCCGACGCCGCTTGTGTATCTTTCCGGCTCGCAGTCCTCGCCGTACGCACCGGTGCTGGTGCTGTCGGGCCTGCGGCTTGTGCGGTCCGTGCTGGTTGTGTCCGGCGTTGTTCTCGTGACCGTGATGACTGGTGGACGGACGGTGGTGGTGGACGGCGCGGTGCTGGAGCTTGTCGGTGGCGGTGTCGCGCTGGACGCAGCTGTGTTCGGTGGCGACTATGCGTTGTACGCGAGTGCGCGCGTGGTTGGGTCTGGAGGCGCTGTGCTGCGCGTGTCGGGGAGCCAGGTGTACGCCGCGCATGGGTTGGTGTTCGACAGCGGTGTGGCGGCCAACGCGTCCGCCGTCGTGGTGAACGACAACGCCGGTGTGCTGACGGATGGCGCGCTGCTGGTGCTGCGGGGGTCGGCGTCGTTTGTGTCCGGGTCGTGGCTGTCGGTGCGCGGCACAGCATCAGCGGCAGGATCCTGTCGGCGCCGTCGTCCCCGCGCAGTGCGGAGCTTGTGCAGAGCAC
>NW_913994.1:0-1343 GCF_000209065.1 Trypanosoma cruzi | reverse complement strand
AATTCCTCCAAGCAGCGGATAGTTCAGGGTTGTTTGGTGTCCAGTGTGTGAACACGCAAACAGATATTGACAGAGACTGCCTCTGACTCCCACCATTCATAATCGGAAACAAAAATTCAGACCACAACGTGTGATGCAGCAGCCGCTCGAAAACGATTAGCCGAGTGCAGCACCCGTGTGGGCAACAGCTCGCGAAATTCCTCCAAGCAGCGGATAGTTCAGGGTTGTTTGGTGTCCAGTGTGTGAACACGCAAACAGATATTGACAGAGACTGCCTCTGACTCCCACCATTCATAATCGGAAACAAAAATTTGGACCACAACGTGTGATGCAGCAGCCGCTCGAAAACGATCAGCCGAGTGCAGCACCCGTGTGGGCAAGAGCTCGCGGAATTCCTCCAAGCAGCGGATAGTTCAGGGTTGTTTGGTGTCCAGTGTGTGAACACGCAAACAGATATTGACAGAGACTGCCTCTGACTCCCACCATTCATAATCGGAAACAAAAATTCAGACCACAACGTGTGACGCAGCAGCCGCTCGAAAACGATTAGCCGAGTGCAGCACCCGTGTGGGCAACAGCTCGCGAAATTCCTCCAAGCAGCGGATAGTTCAGGGTTGTTTGGTGTCCAGTGTGTGAACACGCAAACAGATATTGACAGAGACTGCCTCTGACTCCCACCATTCATAATCGGAAACAAAAATTCAGACCACAACGTGTGATGCAGCAGCCGCTCGAAAACGATTAGCCGAGTGCAGCACCCGTGTGGGCAACAGCTCGCGAAATTCCTCCAAGCAGCGGATAGTTCAGGGTTGTTTGGTGTCCAGTGTGTGAACACGCAAACAGATATTGACAGAGAGTGTCTCTGACTCCCACCATTCACAATCGGAAACAAAAATTTAGACCACAACGTGTGATGCAGCGACCGCTCGAAAACGATTAGCCGAGTGCAGCACCCGTGTGGGCAACAGCTCGCGAAATTCCTCCAAGCAGCGGATAGTTCAGGGTTGTTTGGTGTCCAGTGTGTGAACACGCAAACAGATATTGACAGAGACTGCCTCTGACTCCCACCATTCATAATCGGAAACAAAAATTCAGACCACAACGTGTGATGCAGCAGCCGCTCGAAAACGATTAGCCGAGTGCAGCACCCGTGTGGGCAACAGCTCGCGAAATTCCTCCAAGCAGCGGATAGTTCAGGGTTGTTTGGTGTCCAGTGTGTGAACACGCAAACAGATATTGACAGAGACTGTCTCTGACTCCCACCATTCATAATCGGAAACAAAAATTTAGACCACAACGTGTGATGCAGCGACCGCTCGAAAACGATTAGCCGAGTGCAGCAC
>NW_913993.1:0-1343 GCF_000209065.1 Trypanosoma cruzi | reverse complement strand
TTCCACTACCCCACACAACATTCCTCACATTTCATGCGGCATCCGGCCTCTTCCTCCAATCCTCGTTCGTGCAGTCCGTGGGACGCGCAGCAGTGAGGCCGGCACCGCGTGTGGGTGACAAAGCAAGAAAGAGGAAAAAAGGAAACACACACACAGTACGAGCCGTCCCCGCAAGGACATGCATGACTAATCCTAATCACCGCACAGCAGCACAGACAAGGGCGGTGACGAGCAGCAGCAGCAGCAGCAGAGGCGTGCGCACCCACACGGTGGTGGCGTCACCGCTGGGTGAGGGCTCAGGCGGATTAATCTTTGGTGCCTCCCCCAAACTGCAGGTTTTTAGATCCTCGTGCTTCTCAAATGACATATGGAAGGCAACAAAACTCGTATTATTCGCAGAATTGCACAGTCTGGTAATTTCGGGTTCCTTGTATACATCTCCAGCGAAATTGCATAGCCGTGCGCAGTAACCATTGTCTTCCGGGGCTTCTTCGGGCCTCCTCGCACACTTTCGCCAGTCACTCTCGCCTTGAAATCGCCAACGCAACTTACCGTCAGTCCCCGGACACAACACTACCACATCAGCCAATGGTTTTGCCGGCGCAGTGGGAGATTGCACGCCCGGAGCAGCAGCCCTGCAGACGGACAAGCAGCAGCAGCACAAGAGCGCAAGGACCAGCAGGTCGCACGCCACGCAGCGCCGCACAGTCACCATCATCATTCGTCGTAGAGTCGCTCGAGTGTGTGAGACAATCCACACAGTGGGGCAAGGGCAACAACAACAAGAAGAGAGAAATACATGTGCCGCACTACAGGGACACACACACACACGGTCGTGAAGCAGCACCCAGCACCCCACACGCACACAAAAGGGGAGGGAGGAGAACAGTGTGGCCCCCAGGCTCCGGTGGATGTAACTACAGTTCCGGGAACCGGGAATGGGTGCGCATTCCTCGTGGAGGGCACGCGCCCGCGAAGAGTTGCCGAGCCCGCAGGAGATATGCAAGCAGGAACGACGGTGTGTGGGCGTTGGGTGTGCGGCGTGTCTCACGGGAAAGGAGGAAGCAACACGAAGGACAAATAAAAATCCCACATTTGTCCAAGAGCGGAGCCACATTTCGTTGTCTGCCAGGCAAATGACATCGGATGCCTCGCTTAGCCGCATCCGCCAGCCGCCCTGCAGCCCACGTCCATCGCGGAGAGAACACGCAGCTCCTCAAGCTTCCCTCACCGGCTCTGCCGTGCCAGCGCACGCGCCTGAGTGTCGCGCGAGGGTTCCACGAGCCCAACGGTGAGTCGATGCACCACAGTTCCCACAACAAACTGAGACACCTCGCTCCCTG
>NW_913992.1:0-1343 GCF_000209065.1 Trypanosoma cruzi | reverse complement strand
GGAAGGCAGCATTTGCCTCCACCTTTTTTTGTGTGGTTGTGCTGTTCTTAGGTTTGTTTTTTCTGATTCGTATTTGTCTCTCTCTTTTTTTATTTCCTTGTTTCCCCTGAAATGACATGTCGTCTTCACTTTTTCCCCCATTGTGGTGGTGCACTAGTGGTGGTGGGGGAAACAGAAAGAAAGTACATGCCGGACATCACGACGCCGTTTCTTCTGACGGTGCGAGGCGGTGATCGCATGCGTCTGCGAGGGAAACACCACGAGCCGCAGTCCCTTTCTTTTTTCACCGCACTGACCGACGTAGTATTCACACGGCGCCTTGCAGCGACCACATCGGCCCCAGTGACTGTGTGACTTGTTTCGCACTGCGACACGGTGGGCGAGGAAAAAATCAACGGTCGCTGCTTTACAATCGCCACTCATTCTTTTGCCACACCAGCAGCTGCCAATTTATCCGAAGAGAGGGAGGTGGAGGAGGAGGAGGCGGCCGTGGTGGTGCTTCGCTCACCGATTCTATTGACCCCGTCGGGTCCTGTTAACTCGCTGGAGGTGCGGTGCACAGAGACGAAGCGCGGGGGCCCATCACGGGGCCACACCACCGCTGACGCTAAATTCGACGCGGCCACTATGCATGGAATGCAGCGGACTGCTCTAACAAGGGCACAGGTGAATTTACTGCGCGCTGCTGATAACAAGACGAGACGAAAATGAAGGACCATTTTTTTATTATTTCCTGTTTGTTTCTTTCTACTTGTTGGAATGCGGCGGTTAAGTTGAAGGAAGGAAGGAGGGGAAGAAAAAAAAAGAAAATCCAATACAAAGAGAGGGAGGGATAGGCGAATAAAAACTAATGCGGGGACCCGTCCATCATAATTTCCTCATTGTAACTTCACCACACAACGGCTGGGGAAGGGGGGGGGGGTCGTAACGACGGTGGCACCATCGTCTTTACGGCACTTTTCTGTGGGCGCTTTCTTCATTATTAATGTTGTTGTTTCTTTGTGAATGAACCGCCTTTTTTATTTTTTACTATTTATTTATTTATGCATACATGCATGTTTGCGTTTTGGGTAACCGCAACGGATAATGGGGGAGTTATGGGAAGAGGGGGATGTATTAGTGCAGACAGGAGAGAAGACTTCTCAAAACAATAGAAAGACGACACACACAGAGAAGGTGCGGTTGTTGAGATCTGCTACAACAGCTGCTGCACATTATTATTAACGACGACGACAATGATGATGATGCGGCCTGACGCTGGAAGACGGGGAGATCGCCATGAGGTGACACGTAGTAAATGGGAGATGCATAACTCCGTCATCACGGATGACGCGTTTTTATCC
>NW_913989.1:0-1342 GCF_000209065.1 Trypanosoma cruzi | reverse complement strand
TGTGGCTGGGGCCGTGAGAGCGGTGGGAGGAGGAGGCGGCGCAGCGTCCCACAGGCGCCGGACGAGCCCTGGCGGTGGTTCCCGTGCCTCCTGTGCGCTGGCGTCGCCGCCCACGTTGCCACCGCGGCGGCCCTGCCCCCATCACTCACGGTCTCCCTGACGCCGCTCGCTCCGCCGCCGTGACCCCTTCCCCCGCACCGTCCCGGATTCGGGTGGGGCGCAGTCGGTTGGCTGACGGGCATTCGTGTACTCGCGTGGCTGCGTGGCACCGCGTGGCCGTGTTGTTTCTGGTTGTCGCCCGAGCTGTTTGTGCCTGCTGCCTGCTGCCCCCACACTCCTTCCGCCCTTTTTTCTTTTGCCTAGACTCTCACACCGAAAGCGACCATGGCGAAAACGGAACTGCCGACGATGAAGCGGAGGCTGAGGCGGGTTGCCGTGCTGCTGATTCTCTTCATTGCGGTCATGACTGTTCTTTCCCTCAGGTTTCACCCCGCTGCCGATGATGGTGCTCCGGGACCCAACAACCTCCGCCACCCCCGAGCCGCCGCAGTGGACGACGCAGCGCTTGCTTACATCCCACGCCGTGTTGTGGATACGTGGAGCCGGCGGGAGTATCTGATTTTGCTGGGCATCCCCTCCACGGACGACGAGGAGAGCGAACACGACGCAACCTGCAGCGGTCGACGTGCTGGCGGTTCCCCGGAGTGGCGACGAGGGCGAACGACTTCACCGGTGCGATGCTTGTGCTGTACGTCCTTGGGCGACACCCGTCGCACGGCTACGAATACTCTGCCGCGCTACTGGAGGAGGCGTCGCAGTGGAACGATGTGGTTGCGCTGCCAATGAACGAGGGCCGTGTGACGAATAACAAAACAGTTGCTCACGACGGCTCGAGGGGCAAAGAGGAGGAGATTGGTATGAGCCGCAAGACGTACATGTGGTTTGACCTTGCGCACCGCCTGTTCCCGACCGCGAGGTACATTGCGAAGGGCGATGACGACATTTTCCTCCGTGTGCCGCTGTTTGTTGCTCACCTGCGCCTCCTGCCGCGCCGAGGGATCTACATGGGATATCACATTGGGCATTCTTTTTTGGTTAAGAAACGTTTTATACATGTGGCGTATATGGTTGGCTGGTGCTACACCTTGTCGAGGGATGTGGCGGAGGCGTTGGTGTCGTACAAGCCACTGCGCCGCCTGGCGTACCTGCCGTACAGCAAGGAGCGTGATGACGAGTTCGCATTGCTGGGGTTTTTGTACGAGGACGCCATGGTCGGTTTGGTTCTTGAGAAGGAAGTGAAGTACCAGCCGATGGTATACGTCAAGGTGTTGGGTTGTCATTT
>NW_913988.1:0-1342 GCF_000209065.1 Trypanosoma cruzi | reverse complement strand
GGCGACCCTTCCGCCGTCAGTGGCTGTTTGGGCGAGAGGTTACGACACACCATCGAGAACAATCGCAAGCAAATCATCAATCCCACGGAAAAGGCATCGGCCGCCAGCATCGCGGATGCATCGCTCCAGGGAAGTGGAGCCGTTTTCATTTCAGACTCCGGCGACGTTATAATTGCCGGAAGGGAGTGGGAGAGGAAGTCTTTTCTTATCATGCAGGCCGAGGTGCGTGCGGTACGCTTGGCCTTATCGGCATTTTCCGCCATCTTGCCATCCACCATGGACGTTTGGGTGGACAACACTTCGCTGCAAGGAGCGGCGAATAAAGGTAGCTCGGAAACACACGCCATGATGTGGGAGCCGCAACGGATATATGAGTTTTTGGACTCTCGCGGAACACAGGCATTCTTTGCTTACGTACGGCCAGCGGACAGCCCCGCAGACGGCATGTCACGCGGTCGTGTTTTACAATTCAGGATTTGGCGAAGGGGTGGAACTTTCGAAGGGGAGCGGCGAGGTCTTGTGTTTGGAGGACCCCAAAGTCTGCCACTTCGTAGGTAATAATATTTCGGATCCTACCTGAGTACAAAGGGTCAGTCGAACGGTCAAAAGAATATATATGTTTAATCAGAAGAAAACATTGAGGCAATGAACTGCCTCTGCATTACCCCTTTTCCCTTCTTGTTTGGTTTCCTGAGATGATTTCAGGATCCTGTCAGTGGCCCAGAAGATTATTCAGTGTTGTTTCCCTCTCTCACTCTTTTATTTCTGTCTGTCTTTGACCCTCCTGTGTGTGCATGCAACAAACGCACAGCGCAGCATTCAAGGTGATATTCTTCCAATGGAGACGAAAGCCGTTTCTGCTCCCACCAAACCACGACGCCGTCCTCGCAGCTCCCCGCAACAATGCGGGTGGACGGCAACACGGTGCAGTTGAATTGCCCCCAGCCCCTGAGGGATGCTGGATTTGCGGTTGCTGAGGCCTTGTTTGACGTCGATGTGGCGTTGGACGGGCCGGACGCAAGTACACTCTTCCGAAAATTGCGTGCCACTGCCGCCCCCAAACTTTACTCAGGAACGCAAGAACATGGTGGCCTTCAGCTACGGCGTGCGTTCGTCACCAAAGCGACAACTCATGTACGGCTCTGCAGCTGGAGAAGGATACGCTGCTTGAGTCATCACTGAATTTATTCGGCTGGGCGCCAAAAAGGGCATTTTTGCATTCTCATGCCACGTCATTGGGTCAACAGAGCACCGCGCAGACCTTCTTGACGCCGACAAGGAGCTCGGAGTTATTGTGGGCTCCGTGAAGGAGGGACCTCGTGTGCGAATGGTGGCGCGAATT
>NW_913987.1:0-1342 GCF_000209065.1 Trypanosoma cruzi | reverse complement strand
TGACGTGTTTACGATTGGGTTTCAGCAAAGATCGCCGAGCACTGGGGAGGATTCGACTCATGCGGGGCACTTGGCGAACCGCCGGGCATGTCAATTACCAAATTGTGGGTTCAAGTGCTCCTGCCCATGAGTTGGGGGCAAGCAAGGGCTGACCATTGAGAAAATGCAGAGATAAAAGTCGGACAACGCAGTCGCGGACGTGCAGAATCGAGGCGCGCAGCTTCAACATTAAATGGAGGAAGCGAATAACCACTTTTCGGCACGTGCGTCCAACACTGCGGTGGCGGACGGTCTTTTTGCGCAACGAGAATCGGCGCTTGCAGGGCGCAAAAGCCAATTGGAGACAACCCCTTCCCCAACTCCAGGAACGAGAGGCACGTATCGGTTCCTTGGAAGCGCGGCTTGCAGCTTGGGGTGCCGATACGCCCGGACGGCGGGGAGTTCCCTCTTCCAGAAGAGGGCCGCCAGATGCGCTCGCGCACGGGTCCGAGGATGGCGCAACGACACCACCCCACCACGAGCGTTTGATGGCTGGGGGCGCGTCAGCATCCACAATTCCCCAACACATTTCCACGGGAGAGCGACGGCGGGTCAACACTCATACGTCATTGGGCACTGTGGGCAACCGCGTTTCCCTCACCCCGTGACTTCGCCCTTTCGATCTCCGGATTCAGAAGAAGTTTCCGTTTCAAATGAAGTGGATCTGGATTTCCTTCAATTTGACGTCACCACTTGGGTCCCGCGAATTTGGAATGGAGGCATCCTTGGAATTCTATTCGAAATCCGGAGCGCATGCGATTACTGGCACCGTGGGGACGCTCACACTCAAATTGCCTTTGACATTCTGTTTTTGTGGATGCGCGTCGCGGTTACATCGGGAACCCAACAAGCAGTTTATGGACTTGGGCAGGATTATACCGCGGGCCTTCCGGATGCGGATCGTGATTAAATTCGATCCCAGCATCCCGATCCAAAAACTGCCTGCCCGCCTTCACACGGCTTTTCATGAGGCTGACACCTTCGCGAGGGTGGCCCAGCCTTTCATGGATCGACGGGGAACCCGATCGCAACAACAACGATCGCTGCTATGCCAATTGTACCTTATTTATGGACACGAGGCGTCTACTTGCAAAGTGCGTCCCAAAAGGGGTTTCCCGAACTACAAACAAACGTCAAAAAACGGCAAAGGGGCTACTCGCCGCTTATGAAGGCGGACGACGGCAGTCACACCCATTTCACCACCCACCACCAATTCCCACAGAAGACTTCGCACCGCACCGCCGACGCTTCATCCGATCGTTCAGACTGCCGACGGAATTGACGAGGAGGGCGGAAGAGATGG
>NW_913986.1:0-1342 GCF_000209065.1 Trypanosoma cruzi | reverse complement strand
ACGTTGTCAGATCTGCGCTGAGCGTGTCGTGGCACTCCGTGTTTGCGGTGGTGGGCAACACGTTTCATATGGCTGGCGGTGACGGCACGCTGATACATCTTGAAGGGTCTAGCCAATCCTCATCGCTGAGTGTACTGAACAACTCTGCCGTGGTGATTCGAGGCAATCTTGTGACGAGGCCCGTGCGGTACTTTTTATTACTAACTTTGACATTACGTGTGGAGTCTCGGTCAGCGGTTGTGTTTCAGGGCAATGAAATAAAGCAGAGCTTGGTTGTGTTTTTCCCAGGCTTTTCTTCCTACATCTACTACAACTCCTGGCTGCAGCTGAGCGGCAACCTCTGCCACATGTCCCCATCGGAAGCGTTGCTTTTCTTTATCCCACGGTGAATCTCCGCGACTCCACGGTGTCTGTGTCCGGCAACCGACTCATGTCCAGCACTGACAAGCCGACAGTTCTGCGGATATCCACGGGGTCCCGCGATCTCACAAACGGAGCGATTGTGGCTGCGTGCAACACCGTGAACGGCGAGGAGGAAGCGAACTACGTCATTCCGTCCGTGTACAATGCCACCGTTCTGGCCTGCAGTGATCCATGCGCCCTTGCGACGTCGTGCTTCCCTGCGTACACGACGACGGCCTCGAGTGATGGCTGCGCCTGCGCTTGTGCTGAGGGCGGCCACGGCGATGCGTGCCTGCCCGTTGCTGCTCCCGAGCCACCGAGCACCGACGGCGCCGATTTGTGCGTGCGGGACGTGCGTGTGGATGAAGTGGTGAACGCCGGTCTCGGGACGTCGGTGGTGTGCTACGTTGGCGTGACCTTTGCGGCGGACGTCGTGGTGGACGTGGAGTCGATGTCTGGGAGCGTGCGCAACGTGACGCTGGCGAACTGCACGTTTGTGGACGGAGCGAGCCTGTACGTTGTTGGGTGGCGTTCCGAACCGCCTGCTGGCGAGCGCGTCGATGTGCTGATCAGCGGGCTTGAGTCGCGTTCTGGAGGCGGTGCGCTGGTGGCGAACCGATTTCCGCCGGGCTCGCGCATCACTGTGGTGGACTCGGTGCTGATCGCAGAGAAGCGTGTTGTGTACCATGACGCCTACGACCTTGGCGACGCCTCCGCGTGCCTCGTGTTGCACAACGTGAATCTGACGGGGAGCGTGCTGACCATCGCGCGCACGCATTTGGCGGCTGTGTTCCGCGACGCTGTTGGCGTGTTGGTGGTTGGCGGCGTGGCGGTGTCGTCGCGCGGCGCGCTGTACGTGGACGGGCTGTCGGTGCAGACGGCGCTGGGGCTGTGCGTGTCGGTGGAGGGCGGTGTTTCGGCCAGCGGCGGCTCCGTGGTG
>NW_913985.1:0-1342 GCF_000209065.1 Trypanosoma cruzi | reverse complement strand
ACTGGCTTCCCCGACACGGGCAGCACAGCGCCTTCCGACGCAACCACGCGCGCACTCGCGTACAACGCATATTCGCCACCGAACACAGCCGCGTCCAGCGCGACACCGCCACCGACAAGCTCCAGCACCGCGCCGTCCACCACCACCGTCCGCCCACCAGTCATCACCGTCACGAGAGCAACGCCGGACACAACCAGCACGGACCGCACGAGCCGCAGGCCCGACAGCACCAGCACCGGTGCGTACGGCGAGGACTGCGAGCCGGGAAGATACACAAGCGGCGTCGGCCTCGCGGCAACCAGCAGGGAGTCCTTCACCGTCAGCACAGACCCCGCGGGATACGTGCCGGTCAGCACAAGCGCACCGTTCAGCGCCTCCACATCGCACACGGACAGCTCCACCGGGCCGCTCTCGTCGCTCCCCGCAGCACCGCCCAACGCTCCACCGCCCATCACGTACAGCACGGCGCCGTTACGCAGCGACACGTTCTGCACAACGATCCGCACGCCGCCTCGCGCCATCCACGGCACGTAGAGCACAGGACTCACGCCGTCCAGCACAACGTGGCGCAGCGTCACCTCGCTCGCACCGGCAGGCACAACGAACACCGAATGCACCGTCAAGTTCTCGCGGACGAACACACTCGACGCGGTGACCACGGCAGGCGGCAGCGCGGGAGCTCCCACAGGCACGCACGCCTCGCCGTGTCCGCTGCCGCACTCGCACACGCACACACCGTTCCTCATGCTCGCCGTCGCCGTCCCGGGCGCATAGCAGTGCGTGTCCCTGTCGCAGACGTCGCACCCAACAACGTCGATGCTCCCAGCGTCGCCAAAACCTGCCGCTGCGTACTCCTCCGCCGTCGACAGGACTCGGCCACCAGCGTCGTTGCATGCCACCCTCAAATGCGCCCCAGCCGCAAGCGACAGGTTTACCGACAGCATCCGCGGCAGCAGCGCTCGGTTGCGCACAAAGCTCAGCGTGCTCCCAGCAGCGGTCACAGCTCCAGCGGCGTAGAGCATCTCCCTCGAGACGCCGTCGTGCACGTTGCCCTTCAGCAGCAGCATCGACCCGCCGGCCAGACTCACCGTCGAATAAAGCGCCACCGCGTAGTCCTCCGTCGACGCAAAGTCGCTTCGCACAAGCGCCACAGCGGAGCCCGACACGCTCACAGCCCCGCGCACAGACACCGCGTGCTTGCACAGCAGAAAGTCGCTGTCAACAAACGCCACCACGGAGCCGCCGCTGGCCGCGACACCGCCCTCCACCGACACGCACAGCCCCAGCGCCGTCTGCACCGACAGCCCGTCCAAGTACAGCGCACCGCGCGACGACAGCGCCA
>NW_913984.1:0-1342 GCF_000209065.1 Trypanosoma cruzi | reverse complement strand
GAGAGGGAGGAGGAACCGCAGGTGACGCAGGTGGATGCAGAGTGTGCGGGTAAGGATAAACTCAGGCGCTGGCAACTCCGTGGGAAGCCATTGTGGTATAACTGCACGGATGCAGCTACTGGTGTGGGACAAATGATTTGCGACATGGGCTTCGGAAACTGTGCGTCCGAGGCTTCACAGAGTCGCACCAAAGGAGTTGCGAAGGATGGCGTCTTCACGATCAACGTCACATCGCCCACTCCAGACATCCTGGAGAGTTGGTGGAAGCGTAAAGTGGAGCCGAAGGCGGCCACCGTTGCAAGCGTTCCGGCCAAAACTCCGGAAGCAGGACCTCCGGGATCTGGAGAGCACAAGGCTCCCGGTGACGCCTCTTCTAGACCTGATTCCGATTCTTCTTCTGCTGGCGCTGAGGGTGCGGCTGGTTCCCCTTCTCCTCCTCCACCTGCAACTCCAGGCAGCGCTGGTGCTAACTCTGCTGCTGTCGCTGCGGCCACGACGGATCCTTCTGCTGCAGCCTCGCAAGCGTCGGATCCCGCTCCCTCTGGTGAACTTCAAGGCCCTGCACATTCTGCCTCTGCTGCTTCTCCTGCATCCGAATCTCTACCAGATCCAAAGCCCACAGAAGGCGGCGACCACTCCTCCCATGAACCTCCAGTGGAGCTGCGGGAAGAGACTGCTGCTGCGCCACCGACTCAGTTGTCCCAGACCGGCGAGGACGGGGGTGCAGCGGAAGGCACCGAAGAGGACACCGCCGCCAACGCCACCGACACTGCTTCCGGCGAAGGAAATTCTACGGCGGCAAGCATGCCGGCTCCCCTTTCCTCTGCGTCCACAAAGAACGCGCTGGAGAAAAGTGTGGGAACTGACGCCTGCTTCCATGACACCCATCTGCATGCCCTGCCACCGCTTGTTCTGGCTGCGCTCATCTACGGGACACTGGGCTGAAGAAGTGAATGCGGGCTATAAGTGTCAGCACTCAACCACGTGGATCTGTGAGCTTCTTTTATTTTACAGAGTAATAACTAATAGAAAATGATTGTGTGTTTTGCTTCATTTGTTTCTGCTGCGCTGCTGTGTGCTCTGTGTTCTTGCTCCCCACCTCCGTCACTTGGCACGCGTCCCAGACACATTCGTATGCACGACACCCACAACTGTTTGCGTGGACGCATGTCTGTGTGCTGGCGCATGCACACTGAAGCCATTTGGAGCAGCTTGTTTTTTGTGTTTTTACTGTTTTTTACTTCTTTTTTTTTCTCTGCTGTTGTTTTGTCATTACTTGTTTTTTGTGTGTTTTTCTTGCTGGTTACATACTTCGGGGCGTAGTGAGTTTTTTTCATTTGTT
>NW_913983.1:0-1342 GCF_000209065.1 Trypanosoma cruzi | reverse complement strand
AAAAAAACCAAAAAAAACCCAAAAAAAAAAAAAACTCCCTTTTAGTAGTAATTAAACCAGGCGCCCAAGCCCAAAAAAAAAAAAAAATAATTCAATAAAAGAAAATATTTCCAATAAACCAATCGTTTTCGGGATCAACACCATTTCTTTTCTTTTCTTTAATTTTTTATTTTCTTCTGCTTTTGGTTCATTTGTTTTCAAGCAGTTTTTCTGTCGCCTCGCCTTCAGGAAAAAAGAATATGCATTTATAATGCATGCCGATATATAGAATGAAACAACAACAACAAAAAGGAAAAAAAAAAAAAAGTATGAAAATAAAAATAAATGCATATTCGATTTAAAACGCAAAAATAAAGGGATAGGGCGGGAAAAAAAAAAAAACCGTCTAAATCCCTTTTTTTTTTTTTTAAAGAAATTCCTTAAAATGCCTTACACTTCTCCCACATATTCAATGGCCCTTTAAACACTGAAGAATACGCGCTGAGCGAAATCAAATATGTGTTCTGTTGTCGAGAATTCCTTGTCTGAAGGCCAACTATGGCCTTCCTGAAGTGCAAGCACAAACTCCACAATAGACTGACGAGCAGAAGATATTTTCTGACCGTTTAGACCTTCTTTAATGGCACTTTTGGCGCGAATCCAATAACTTTTCATGCGAGAATCAAATTCATCGGAGACAGATGTGCAGTCCGTGTAAACTCGGGTTTCATAGTTGGAGGTGTTCAAGGTCTTAGGGGCTTTCTTGCAGCCATTGGATTCTGCCCAGGACCTGACATTGGCGTTCAGCGGCGGGAAGCCCAAAAATCTGTCGCCGTCCATGGGAACAACGACGTCCAGGTTGCCGTGCACCATCAACACACTTGGACGGTAGCCCTCCTCGTTATCTGTGCGAAGGGCACGGCTGCACTCATTGAGACCGGCTTCATTCCCGGGGCGCAGGACGACAACACCGCCGACAGACACAACGGCGCGAATCAGCTTTGGTTTCCGGCAACCGAGTCCCTCCGCCATCATGGCTCCATTGCTGAAGCCAACAGCCATCACTCTTGTGAAATGAACACCCAAACTGGATGAAACAGACTCTACAACTTTCTCGGCAAAGTCAAAGTCGTCGGGTTGCTTCTCCGAGAAGAAGCCGCAGCAGGTACCGGCGTTCCACGCGGTCCCGATAGCTCCCTCGGAGCCGCAGAGACTTGCCAGTACAAATCCTGTTTTCTTCGCGTGCTCAATGACATTTATGGCATTCAAAAACCTGTCGCACTGGTCATTTAGGCCATGAAAGTAAAGTTGAAGCGCGGCCGTTGAATTGCCGTTTTGCATGTAAGAATCGGGAACATAGAGC
>NW_913982.1:0-1342 GCF_000209065.1 Trypanosoma cruzi | reverse complement strand
ATAATGTGCCCATGTATATATGCATGCACACCCATGCAGGGCCCCGTGGTGCTCTCTTTTGCACGACACGCACCCGCTGCCGTCCTGCCTGGCTGCATGGACGGAGCACCGTAACTGTTTCTGTTTTGTTTTTATTGCATTGAGTGGGCGACCTCTCTCTCTCTCCCTCTGTGTGTGTGTTTTGCTTTACGGGAGTAATGAGAGTGTGTGTGCGCTGGTCGTCCCACGCTTCGGCTTTTTGTTTTGTTTTCCTTTTTGATTTTGTGGTTGAGTGCACCCATTCCGCGGCTGCGTGTGTGTGTGTGTGTGTGTGTGATGATATGAGTAATTTGCGTGTGTGCTATCTGCCTCTCTCTGCCGTTGCTTTCTTCAGACTCTCTTGTGGCGCAAAGCTGCTCCGCAAGTATAGGCGCTGCCAAACACACACACACATGCACACACATGCCGTGTTTAAAACGCTGAGAATGCACGCACGCACAGGATTGTGGCTGCGGAGGCCCTCGCGAGGGGGGAAAAGCCTGCATTTTGTTTTTTTTTGACATGTTGCTCGGTGTGTGCTGACGCGTGACGAATAACAACACGCCCCAATAAGCAGAAAAGAAGTAAAACAAAATGGCGCTGAGCGGCACACCGGTAAGCCAAAAATACGCAATCACCAATAAAAAAGCCGGCGATCACCCAGCAGGCACATCAAGCCTCCTAAAAACCAACCTGGAACAGACAAAAAAAAAGAGACAATCATAGAAAACAAAGATCCCCGCCCCCAAACAGGAAAAACATTAAAGAAAACGCGATTCTTTTTTTTGTCCTTACTGCCGGGGTTGGCCGCTGCAAGAAATAAAAAATGGTAGGGCGGTGGCCCCGGACGTTGGATACAACACGACGTGTCGAATTATCCAAGTTTGCAGCGGCTGCCCCGGACGTTAGATACAGGACGACGTGTCGAATTATCCAAGTTGCAGCGGCTGCCCCGGACGTTGGATACAACACGACGAATCGTAGTAACCACGCTGCGGCGGCGCACCCTAAACATGTCGTTTTCGTTTTCCAGGGGACAACGCAAATGTGCTCGATTGTTTGAAGATCGAAATTAATACTTTACGTGAAAAGGGGTCGCGCGACCGCATTTTTATAGCTCAGTGGCAAACACGCTCACAATGTCATCCGGGGACGCGGGTTCGATTCCCGCAGAAGCCTAAGTTTTTTCCATTTTTTTTTGAATTCTTGTTTCATATTGCTTTTTAAACTTCTGGTTTGCAGGACGGTGTGCGAGTTCTGCAATCGCACTGATTCCATCTGTTTCGTGGTTTGTGCGGCTGCGGCTGCGGTGGTGGCCGCGTGA
>NW_913981.1:0-1342 GCF_000209065.1 Trypanosoma cruzi | reverse complement strand
GGCGGTATCGAGTCTCTTCAAAGTCTATACCTTCATTCTGTAAAATCTGTAGCGCCTCTTTACATGAGGCAAGACTCCCATTATGGAGTAAAAGTTGAACAAACCGAAAGAGAACGCTTTCACTGCATGTATTGCCTTTGGTTTTCTTGTAAAGCAAACGCATGCCCTCAATGGAACCGTCTTTTCTGCTCACGAGAAGATTGTGAAGCTCAAAACACGCCGCCACTGCGTCATCCACGGAAACATCTGATCGTTGAACATACTGGTGGAGTAGCACAATGGCCTCTGGTTCCATGCCCGCTTTTGCGGTTGCTGTAAGGCGCAGCAACGCGGAGGTGTTTGAATGAAGTGTGGTGTCCGCTTCCACAGCCCAGCTCAAGGCCTCTGTCGCTTTCTCTTCGCGGAGCCATGAAAGAGCCATTTGTTCCATCGTGGCACCACGGAGTATCATCACATGATACGATGGATCATTTGTCCCCGCTCTCTGGAAGTGATTCTGCATCTCCATCGAACTATGAAGCATGTCACGAATATATTGTTCATCACTTGTCAAAACACCACCGTTGCCAATGGTAAAAACAAAACGAAAAAAAGCCTCTCTATGATCTCTTCGTAAATCACGATCTTGCAATAACATCTGTGTAAGTTTCTTTGCCGCCTCGCAGGATTCCTTGTAATGGGTCACATTCCAATTAATATCCATGGCTGTGTACGCAAACTCCCAACGCATGTTACGATGTTTTATGTAAGCAAGACTATTTTGAACGCCGGTTTGTATGTAAGATGCAACGCTTTCGCCCAAGGACAAAAGTCTTTTTGCACTACCTGCCACACCGCAAAGCGACAAGTCTCGCGAAGTCTTGAGGCACATTAGCACACATTGTTCCGCCTCACGTGGGTGCTGTGTGAAGTAGCTGTGAGAAACATCGCTTGATGCGTAGGCATAGTTGCCGAGAAGAAACGCCTTCGTGGCAAACTCACGCAACGAGGCTTTTAATGTCTGCTCTTCCCGGGAATCTTCCCTGGAAACGTGTCGCACCGTCATGTTCCAACATGCACATCCAAGAAAACGCAACTCTTCAAGTGTTTTTACTGGGAGACTGACCATTGCCTCATTTTCCGCTGCTTCTGATGCTGCTGACAAAGACGGCGATATCATTTTATCTATAACTTCCGTGAGACCTGCGATATCTGCAAGAAGTCTGGCGTCGTCACTATTGTCTTCCTCGCGCGTAGCAAATTTGTGAAGCACCTCATCGAGCCTCAGACCCAAACTCTGCGCATCCATCATTGCGTAGGCCGGATCCATCTTCGACCAAACGGATATGTGTATTGGGCGTAG
>NW_913980.1:0-1342 GCF_000209065.1 Trypanosoma cruzi | reverse complement strand
CCATCACGACGTCAGTAACGCCGCTGTGCGCCGGAAGTGTACTCACGGGAGGGCCCCACCAGTCACTATTTTTTGCCGTCGGTGGAACGCATTGACAAGAAGACTTGTATAAACCACCGGGTGCTGCACATACCGGAGGTTGAGAAATTTCCGTTGTTGGACGCCTTTTTCTTCATGGAGTTAAATCCGAGGACGCTGGTCGGGCTGCGGATGACTACGGCGGGTGAGCATCACACCATACCCAGCACCGTGAGGCAGTTCAATGAGCGTATGGCTAAATATTTTAATGGTTGGGAGCAATTTTCTCGACAATTGTCGTGGGAGATTATTTATATACAGCACGCAGACAGCACGCCGATGAATGGCTGGCAGAGATGTGGTCCCGTCAAAACCAATAAATTGAGCCCCGCTGAAAAAAAGATTGTGACGTTCTGGGAGAAAAAGGTACACCAGTATCAAGTTTCTGTATCATCCAGAGACCTTAAAGAAAAAGAAGAAGCTCTCCCAAGTGTGGAAGAACAACAAGAACAGGAAACAGATTAGGAAATGAAAAGTGAAAGAGAAATTTTGATTTGTGGTAAATTTTTTATTTTTATTTTTGAAATATATATATTTAGACACCTGTGTGTGCATACGTTGCGGTGCACCAGCATCACGCGGCAGCACGGCACAAAAGTGTTAAGAATTTTCAACGCGAGTGATAATAGCAGTGACAGAAGAAATTAAGTGGGGAAAGGGGAATTTATATTTTTGGTAAAAAACATATTTCGAGTTGTTTAATACATGTGAATGTTTGTTTTTTTATACGACACCGGTGCACCATCCCCTTTGGGAGTAAGGCACACAGATGCCAAAAAATTACAACGCGATATTTCTTTACAACGACAGAAAAACAAATCAGGGATGCCAGGGGCATTTTAATAAATGGTAAGAAAATATTGAAGAATTTTTATTAATGTGAATGCTTTTTTGTTTGTATACAAGACGTAATGAGAGAATTGCTCTGTTATTAAGGAATTACTGTCTTTAGATGTATCGTAGTGTTAATACATTTTCCTTTTCATTCTATTTCATTCTAGGACCGATCATTAAGAGAAACATCTTTAAGGGATGGATGACGAGTAAGTTCTATTGAGGAAACAATGCACTCCGTATGACCGCATGGAGTGAGGCGCCGCGTCATGGATGGATGAGGAACCACTTTTGCGTGTGGCTCTTTGGGAAATTGTTTACTCCGTGTGCGTTGTGTGCCGGCAGCGGGGCTGTGGCCGTATCCCGTCGGCTTTGGGATTGAACTGGAGGCGGTGGCGGTGCGTCTCTTCTCCTCGTCCATTGGTGGTTG
>NW_913979.1:0-1342 GCF_000209065.1 Trypanosoma cruzi | reverse complement strand
ACGCACGCACAGTTCCGGACACCTCGCTGTTTGAGTGTCCAACAGAACATGTGAAAAAATACCTGCGCGCAAGATGGAATTAAATATGCGGAAAGTCGGTGTGCTTTCTCCGATGGCGTTGGCGAGCAGTCCCACACAATCCAATCAAATTTGCACGCCGGACAGAATGGCGTCCGTCAATCAATAAAAAAAAATGCGACACTGAAAAGGAGCAGAGAAGAGTTGGCGCATGCGATTGCCAGCGACAACTATGAGCAACCCGCCAGCACCAACCGAGGTGCCGAGGAGCACTTTTGTGTAGAACTGGCCGTCAGGCAGAGAGGGCAAACAAGACAAGGGGGCAGCAAACCCTCTCGTTCAATGCCTCCTGACCGCAACACCAGAATCAAAATAACATGGACGACAAGAGCGGCAACGCCTTCTCCAAAGCATCTTGTCAAGAAGCCGCAGGACCTCAGGGAGGGAGGAAGGCAGTGGCGGCAGCCACAGCGGGGGAGGCAATAAAACGGCTGGCAGCCACCTTCACGTCGACGCGCACACCACATCCGCGTGGGCCGGGGGCACAGATCGAACCGCCCGGAAACACACGCATCAAATCCGCAAAACAAAGTCGCAGTGAATCGACAGGAACTCCCCGCCCAAAATAAATTTATAAAATAGCGTTTTTCAAGGGGGAATCCGCTTTTCCGACGACGGCACGGACGCCTCGCAGGAACTTCTTGCAAATCTCCCTTCGCAGGTCCGCATGAAAACGCAGCGGAATAAAAGAGAGCGCAACGACGCAAAAAAATAATCCTCCTAACCCACCAGGTGGCAGGCCGCCCTCGCGCAAGTGGACAAAAAACAACTTCACTCCGGTCTGGTAGTGGTGGTCGTCTAGCAACATTTTTCTCCTTCTCGTAGCAGTGCACATCCCCTCCCACAAATCATTTGTTCGGGCCATGCTCCTGCGGCCAAACATCGCGCTGCCGGATCCCACGGCACAGTCCTCGGCACAGAAGTGAGGAGGAGGGACCGCAGAAGGTGCGAGCAAATCCGAATTCGGTGGCGGTCGCTGCAGCGAAGATTGACTTCCCACGCGGTGTCCCTTTTCTGGGTCCGGCCCTCACCGTGCCATGCTCTTAGCGTGCGGTGCGCCGGCCGCTCCGAGCATCCACACGTGCTTGCGTCTCACCGTCGCTCGCAGCCCCGTTCGTTGGCGGCTTCAGGGATGTCGCCATCCAGAGACGGGCATAGGGACGTTGCACCCAACAAAACCTTCAGAGGCACCCGGTGGGCCAACGACGACCATCACTGCGGGATGTGCGGCCCCTCCGCCGCTCACCTCAAATCGCACTTCTAC
>NW_913978.1:0-1342 GCF_000209065.1 Trypanosoma cruzi | reverse complement strand
ATTTCGCGAGATCTTGCCCACAACGGTGCTGCACTCGGCGGATCGTTTTCGAGCGGCTGCTGCACCACACGCTGTGGTCTAAATTTTTGTTTTGAATTATGAATGGTGGTGGTCAGAGACACTCTCTTTCAATGTCTGTTTGCGTGTTCACACACTGAACGCCAAACAACCCTGAACTATCCGCTGCTTGGAGGAATTTCGCGAGATCTTGCCCACAACGGTGCTGCACTCGGATAATCGTTTTCGAGCGGCTGCTGCACCACACGCTGTGGTCTAAATTTTTGTTTCGAATTATGAATGGTGGTGGTCAGAGGCACTCTCTTTCAATGTCTGTTTGCGTGTTCACACACTGAACGCCAAACAACCCGGAACTATCCGCTGCTTGGAGGAATTTCGCGAGATCTTGCCCACAACGGTGCTGCAGTCGGATAATCGTTTTCGAGTGGCTGCTGCACCACACGCTGTGGTCTAAATTTTTGTTTCGAATTATGAATGGTGGTGGTCAGAGGCACTCTCTTTCAATGTCTGTTTGCGTGTTCACACACTGAACGCCAAACAACCCGGAACTATCCGCTGCTTGGAGGAATTTCGCGAGATCCTGCCCACAACGGTGCTGCACTCGGATAATCGTTTTCGAGTGGCTGCTGCACCACACGTTGTGGTCTATGTTTTTGTTTCGAATTATGAATGGTGGTGGTCAGAGACACTCTCTTTCAATGTCTGTTTGCGTGTTCACACACTGGACACCAAACAACCCTGAACTATCCGCTGCTTGGAGGTATTTCGCGGGATCTTGCCCACAGGGGTGCTGCACTCGGATAATCGTTTTCGAGCGGCTGCTGCACCACACGCTGTGGTCTAAATTTTTGTTTCGAATTATGAATGGTGGTGGTCAGAGGCACTCTCTTTCAATGTCTGTTTGCGTGTTCACACACTGAACGCCAAACAACCCGGAACTATCCGCTGCTTGGAGGAATTTCGCGAGATCTTGCCCACAACGGTGCTGCAGTCGGATAATCGTTTTCGAGTGGCTGCTGCACCACACGCTGTGGTCTAAATTTTTGTTTCGAATTATGAATGGTGGTGGTCAGAGGCACTCTCTTTCAATGTCTGTTTGCGTGTTCACACACTGAACGCCAAACAACCCGGAACTATCCGCTGCTTGGAGGAATTTCGCGAGATCTTGCCCACAACGGTGCTGCAGTCGGATAATCGTTTTCGAGCGGCTGCTGCACCACACGCTGTGGTCTAAATTTTTGTTTCGAATTATGAATGGTGGTGGTCAGAGGCACTCTCTTTCAATGTCTGTTTGCGTGTTCACACACTGAACGCCAAACAACCC
>NW_913977.1:0-1342 GCF_000209065.1 Trypanosoma cruzi | reverse complement strand
GCTTTTGGTATGCGGCTGCTATTTTGGGCACGCGTTTATATGACAACTACGTTTTCATCAAGGCAGTGCGATGACGATTATCCGCACTTAATCGGGGATTGTGCTAGAGACATCCCCGGCGAACCTTCCGCCGTCAGAGGCTGGTTTGGGCGAGAGATTACGACAAATGATCGAGAATAATCGTAAGCGAAACAACAAGCCCACAGAAAAGGCATCGGCTGCCATCACCAGGGATGTGTTGCTCCATGGATGGTGAGCCTTTTTCATTACACAATCAGGCGACGTTAAAATTCCCGGAGGAAGGTGCGGGAAGAAGCCTTTTCTATCATGCAGGCCGATGCTTGCGCGGTACGCTTAGCCTTGTCGGCCTTGTCCGCCATCCTGCCATCCACCATGGACGTTTGGGTGAAAAATACTGTTTCAAGGAGCGGCGAATAAAGGCAGCACAAAATCACACGCCATAGCGTGGGAGCCAAAACGGATATATGAGTTTGTTGACTCTCGCGGAATACAGGCATCCTCTGCCTACGGACGGTCTGCGGACAACCCCAAAGACGGCATGTCACGCTGTCGTGTTTTTTACGCCTCAGGACTTGGCAAAGGACTGGAACCTGCGAAGGGGAGCGGCGGAGTCTTGTGGTTGGGTGGCCCCAAAGTCTGCCACTTCGTATGTAATAAAATAGATAAATATATATATATATCATATTTCGATAGAGCGCAGTATGTCATGATAGTGGCTAACAGAATATGTATTTTATTAGAAGAAAACGTTTGGGCATTTAACTGCCCTCAATTACATTCTCTTCCCCATCTTGATTTTGGTTTCTATAGGGAATTTCAGGATCCGGCCAGGGGGAGAAAAGATTATTCTTGATGATATGCGGGGCAGCGGTGTGTTTGCGTGTGCGGGCTGCTAATGGCTGCCGGTGTTGTCTTTCCTGCTGTTCCCCCGCTCCACTCCTTTGCGTGCGACGGACCAAACGTTTTTACGGGCGTGTGGTGGGACCGCATTCCTTTTTGGATAAAAAGCCTTCTGCAGGCATCATGATACTGCCGTCCGCGCCACACGAGGCAGTGGGGAAGATCCTGGAATTTTTTTGCGGGGCGGCACCGCACCCATGCCGTATGGTTGATTTGTATTCCGCAATGCACGGTGATGGGGATGTGCGGTGACAACTTCCTCCAGTGGAGCGGCACGAGCAGCACGGAGAGCGGAACGGAGGAGTGGTGGCTGCGTGCCTCCAAGTTATATGTGAATGGCGAATGCAATAAGAAAGGCAGCGTGACGGCACTCTTTTGCCACGCACACCGCAGATATTTTCAATAAAGCATGCTAATGCAC
>NW_913975.1:0-1341 GCF_000209065.1 Trypanosoma cruzi | reverse complement strand
GTTTCTGATTGTCGCCTGCCGCTTCCCCACTCTCTGCGCCCCTTTTTTCCTTTCTTCTAGTTTCTCACACCAACAGCGACCATGGCGAAGCCGAAACTGCCGACGCTTAGACAGAAGCTGAAGCGGGTTACTGTGCTGCTGATTCCCTTCATTGTGGCCACGACGGTTCTGACCCTCAGGTTCGACACCGCAGCCGATGATGGGGCGCCGGAGCCCAACAACCTCCGCCACTCGCGCGCCCCCGCCGCGGACGACGCAGCACTTGCTTACATCCAACGCAGTGTGGTGGACACGTGGAGCCGGCGGGAGTACCTTGTTGTGCTGGGCATCCCCTCCACGGACGTCGAAGAGAGGCGAACACGACGCAACCTGCAGCGGACGACGTGCTGGCGGTCCCCGGAGTGGCGACGAGGGCGAACGACTTCACCGGTGCGATGCTCGTGCTGTACGTCCTTGGGCGACACCCGTCGCACGGCTACGACTACTCGGCCGCGCTGCTGGAGGAGGCGGCGCAGTGGCAGGATGTGGTTGCGCTGCCGATGAATGAGGGCCGCGTGACGAGGAATAAAGCAATTGGTGGCGGTGGCACGTGGGGCGAAGAGGCGGAGATTGGTTTGAGCCAAAAGGTGTACATGTGGTTTGACCTTGCTCATCGTCTGTTTCCGACCGCGAGGTACATTTCGAAGGGCGATGACGACATGTTTCTCCGTGTGCCGCTGTTCGTTGCTCACCTGCGCCTCCTGCCGCGCCGAGGGGTCTACATGGGGGTTCACATTGGTAGCTCCCATTTTGGGAAAAAGGGCTTACCAGGTAGCACGTTTATGGTTGGCTGGTGTTACACCTTGTCGAGGGATGTGGCGGAGGCGTTGGTTTCGTTCAAGCCGCTGCGGCGCCTGGCGTACCTGCCGTACAGCGAGGACCGCTATGACGAATTTGCCCTGCTGCGGTTTCAGCACGAAGACGTCATGGTTGCTTGGGTTCTTGAAAGGGCGGTGAATTACAAGCCGCTGGTATACGTCAAGGTACTGCCCTGCCATTTCCATGACGCCCGCAATAGCACGGGGGAATCTCAGGTTGTGCCTACCTCGATGTGTGTTCATCACGTACGGGAGGACGACTACGCAGCGCTGATGGCGCGCTTCGGCAACGACACATCGCCTGTTGCTCGTGTGGAACTTTATTCAGAGGACGTGATATACCCCTCTTGTGATTGACAAAAGAAGGAATCTTTTTTGTATGGCTGTTTTTTTTTAAATGTGTGCGAGTTAAATATTAATGTGTGCTCTAATTGTTTGCTGCATCCCGGTTTGTGTTCTGTGTGCTCTGTGGCCGAACGACGTG
>NW_913974.1:0-1341 GCF_000209065.1 Trypanosoma cruzi | reverse complement strand
GTTGGAAGGTGCGTTGAGGAGCCGTGTGGCCTCTGCGAGCATGTCCTCTTTTTTTCTGAGGCGTTGAATTTTGGATTACCGAAACGCACCTTGAGTGGCTTGCGTTAGAGGCAAACATAACTGAGGGACAGACGTGTTCGTGGAGGTGCAGGAGGGCCGCACCATTGGGAGGAGGAGGAGTGAATGGGTGGGTGTGTCTGTGGCCCACATGTGGTGCCCGACTGGTGCTTCACGTTGTTTGGTGCTGTTATCATTTGCATCCACAAAGAATGGCGTTGGGCGCTGCTTTTCCCAACTCTCTTACTGTGTCTGTGTGTTGCGTGTTTGTGGGCATGGCTCTTCTTTCGTGCTGTGCATTTGCCGCGTAAGCTGTCGATGGTCTGTGTGAAATATGTGATGATTTGCGGCATTTTGTTGGATTGTGCTTTGATGCTTGCCGCGGGGTGACAGCCGGATTGGAGGCGTTGCTTTTTCTTTACTGTGACCACGTGCGGTGTTTATGGGAGGCCTCTCGGGGAAGCGCCAGCCGACATTGTTGTGAAGCTCAGGCATGGTGCCACACTGCTTATTGACGTGGAATGAGTTGAGAGGTTTGCACATAAGCTCCTGTGCATTCTTGCCGTGGTGCTCCTCATGCACAGCCCATGGAGACGACTGGTTGAGAATTGTCAATGGGCTTCTTGTTGAGTCGAGGGGACCATAGCGTTTTGTCTGCTGATTGAGAGCCCGGGCGTCACGGATGATGCATGGGGCAGGCAGAACCTCGTGCATGGCGGAAGGAGGAGACTAGGGGCTGGTTGTTTGATTGTTAGCGACGAGTCCTGCCTCACTGCCTGGAGGGGGCTGTTGTTCGCTGGGGCAACCTGTTCTGTGTGTCCAGACACTGCTTGCGCCGAGTGGCGTGGTGCCTTGTTGGTGTGTGCGGCGGCATCATGCGGGGCGGCTGCGTGGCGTTTACGGACTGTGTGGCTGTGGGTTGATGCATGTGGCGGGAGGCGTGTCTGAGGGGAATCCGCGAGAGAAGGAGTGGCATGCGTTTGGCGGTGCTGCTGTGCGATGTGCAACGGAAGAGGAAAAACAAGTGATTTCTGACATGTCGGTGGGTGTGCCACGTCCACCGATGAGTTCTCAGGAAGAGGGAAAGGCGGGAAGGAGGACGGAGACTGTGCGCACCCGCTGCGGCGTGCGGTGCGACAGGATGCGATTGCCATTGTGAAGGGCGCAACGGCCGCCATGCGTGCAGCAGAGAGTCACCTGCATCTTTGTGTCTGTCGAGCTTGCAGGTGCCGCGAGGAGGTGCAGGCGACCTCTCATCATTGGGCTGCTGAAGCCGTTTTTCCT
>NW_913973.1:0-1341 GCF_000209065.1 Trypanosoma cruzi | reverse complement strand
TGATCTCGCTGAGGCCGCCAATCCGCAGCTGCGCACCGCCCACGAGCACGCAGTGGCGCAGCGTCACGTTCAGTGCGTCAGCGAACGCGTCCATCGAGCGCAGGTCCACCGCCACAGTGATCGGCCCGCTGAACACCACCGAGTCGAAGCACGCCGTCGCACACCCGCCGCCAACCGTCACCGACTCCGTCAGCGTCACGCCACTCACGCAGTCCTGCGCACCGCCACCACCACCGCCGGACCTCGCAGGCGGCACGTCGAACGGCAGGCACGCCTCGCCCACACCGCCGTCGCGGCAGCGGCACACGCAGTCGGAGAACGACGCAGTCAGCGCATCAAAGCACGCCAACGCTGCCGCACAGCCGTCGCACGGCACCACGCTCACGGAGGACAGGCCGGCCATGCGGTAGTCGCCGCCGCTCTGCAGCACCCGGCCGCCAGCACGGTTGCACTGCACCGACACGGCGCCGCTCGTGATCGTCGGTCCGGAGACAAGCGTGGCGCCAGTGGCAGTGCAGCGCGCAATCGACACGGTGCCGCCGCTCAGCGTCACCCCCGACAGCGACGCCACAGACGACGCCTCGCCCACCGCCCACACGTCGCGCAGCTCCAGCCACCCGCCGGCACCGACCGTTCCACCGTCGCAGCGCACCAGCGACGACGCAACTAACCCCTCAACGCGCACGAAGCGCAGCACCGAATCAACCACCGCGAGGCGCTCTCCAAGCACAATGCCGCCGCCGCTGCTTACAACCGACACGTTCGTCACGGAGAACACCGAGTGGCCCCGCAGACTGAGGCGCGACGAGGACGCCACACGCATCGCGGACGCGGTCGAATCGCCCGACGCCTCCAGCGACACGCCGTCAAGCACCACCGCGCTCGACAGCAGGTCCACACCGCCGCCAACATGCACCGCCGACCCGCCCGCCTGCAACGACCTCAGCACAGTGTTGCTCACACGCAGCTGCGTCTGCAACAGCGACGTCGCGTACAGCACAAGAGGCGACGCCACCGCGTCCGTCAGCCCACTCAGCTGGGAGTAGCGCATCGGCCCCGGCGTCACGATCGTCGAGTCACGGACCGTCACGTTCGTGTGTGCCGGCAGGTTGTGCACAAACACAAGGGAGCAGTAGTCGCCGGACAGCCCGCTCACGCTCACCTCCAGGCTCCGGTCACTCGCCGGCTCGCCGCTGTAGCCCCGCACGTAGATCTGCGCACCGCCGTCGCACACGCAGTTCCTCAGTTCGATGCGCAGCGCGCCGGGAAGCATCGCCGGCACGTCGAACACACAGCCACGCCGTTCGTATGTACACGCCGTCATCAGCACGTGTCACGGCG
>NW_913972.1:0-1341 GCF_000209065.1 Trypanosoma cruzi | reverse complement strand
GACTTTGCCCCGTTGGTTGCACTGTCAATAATATTTGTCCCCGTGGATTTGCTCTCGACAGACGGCACGCTGGAGGAGTCTTTGGCGTGTACGTCACTTTCCCCGGTATGGCCTTCACTTGCACCATTATCGCGAGCGAATAATCTTCCGGGCAGGTGGCCGGATCCTGACAATCTATGGAAACCAAACAATTTAAGGAAAAAGGTTCGTTAGTTAATTGCTTCAATGTTTTATTCTCATTCAATTTATAGAATTCTGTGGAACACCAGCATGGCCCCTTGTCCTCAGTTAGGATTAACATATTATTACTTACGAAGTGGCAGACTTTGGGGTCCTCCAGCCACAAGACCCCGCCGATCCCCTTCGCAACTTCCGAAGTGTGAACACACGACCGCGTGATATGCCGTCTGCGGGGTTGTCTGCCGACCGCACGTAGGCAAAAGTTGCCCGCACTCCGCGAGAGTCAACAAACATATCCGTTGCAGCTCCCACGTCATGGCGTGTGATTTCGAGCTGCCTTTATTCGCCGCTCCTTGCAGCGAAGTGTTGTCCACCCAAACGTCCATGGTGGATGGCGAGATGACGGAAAAGGCCGATAAGGCTAAGCGTACCGCTCGTGCCTCCGCCTGCATGATGAGAAAAGGCTTCCTCTTCCATTTTCCTCCGGCAATTTTAACTTCGACTGATTGTGGAATAAAAACGGCTCCCCATCCATGGAGCGACGCATCCGTGATGATGGCGGCCGATGCCTTTTCCGTGGAATTGATGATTCGCCTACGATTGTATTCTTGATGTGTCGCAATCTCTCGCCAAAGCCAACCGCTGACGGCAGAAGGTTCGCCGTGGATGTCTCCAGCACAATCCCTTGGTGAAGTGCGGATAATCGTCGTCGCACTGCCTTGATAGAAAAGTAGTAGTCGCATAAACGCGTGCACAAAATGGCAGCCGCGTATAAAAAACGTGACGCCACAACCTCCATTCCCGCGATGGTTGAAGAATTGAGCGCCGGCATGGCGCATACACACCGGACAAACCTTTCACTCAGGGATACCGCCCGGTGTGTGTGATCAAACTGCACCCCCAGAAAGGTGCACTGCGTAGCGCCCGATTCGCCGTCCTCCCATCGTGGCGTGACGCCTGTCCGCATTACAAAGCACTTGGGCCTCCCACAATGTCGCGTCGCTTTTCGACCCTGCAATGCGTATATTACCGATCCATACGTCGATACGGACCGATGGAGGTGCGGCCCAGAGGCGGTGAACCACCGTCGTCACCACCGCGATTGCCGAAGTAATAATAATCTGGAGAATTTCTGGGCCGGCCTTGTATCCCATATGAAGC
>NW_913971.1:0-1341 GCF_000209065.1 Trypanosoma cruzi | reverse complement strand
GTGGCGTCACGGTGTCCCGTGTAGATGCTCTTTTGGTTCTCCTCTCAGTAAAGGACGGACCCTTTCGCTTTTAACTTGATGGCGGGGGAAGTGGCACGGCCGCAGCCGAACAGACCCCTCGGCGCCGTCTCTGACCGCTCTGAGGCTTGCGGCCGCTTCTTGTCGGCACAGGAGTGCGGCCCATATACACTGGGTGAATGGATGTTCGCGTGGACCCCTGACGCAGAGTCTGTGGGGTGGAATGATTATCTTCAAGAAGACTATCTGGCAGACCAAAAAAGTGCCTTGACCACGCAGGCGGGGAGCTGGCGGCAACAGCAGCTGCAGTGCGGGGACAGTTTGCATCGTGTGCCCGTGGGGGAAGGACGACATGGCGCAGGATGGGCTTCTGGAGGCTGAGTTTTTTGCCCCGGTGGATGAGAGCTTCTAGTCCAGCAAGACATGCTGAGCATGGAGAGAAGGAGCTGTGACCGCCCCGTATTTTGGCCTCTGAGCCAGAGTGCACCCTGTCGAAGGCAAAAAGAGGCGAAGTCGACACAATGCGACTTGTCCACGAAGCGCTTCTTCCTCCCATGCTCTGGCAGAGGCGTCCCGGGAGGATGCTGCGAACAGTTGCGCTTTTGTTGTTGGCTGTGGTGGCGGGGAGGGCGGAGGGGCAGACTCAACTGACAGGCCTTGGTCGCGGAAGGTTGTGAGAAATTACTGTGGCGCGGCGCACGTTGTACGTCTTCCCCATCGGAGTGTCATTTGTATCGTTGACGTGTTATATGTTTTCCTCTTTCTTTCTTGTTTTGCCCGCATGGCCCTGTTTTTTCTCTTCTCCATCCATCATCCTATGAGGCGTGCCGCCAATCCTGACAGCGGGATGTGAGTATGCAGCGTTTGTACGTGTATACATACATGGGAATGCCCATGCCTGTGGGTTCTGTGTATTCTTGTGCAAATACGGCACGCATATATTTTTATACGTGTATATTTGTGCATGTGGGTTGACATCTATGTGGATTCCGTTGTTTTTGGGTTTTTTATTCTCATCATGATGTGTCAGCCTATTTGTTTGTTGTCTTGTTGCTTTTTCAAAATGGACTGCTCCTTTCTCCTTCTCTTCTCATGCTACTGACGGCCGGCCTCCCCGTGTTTGTGCAAGTGCGCCATGTACCGCTGCGATGACTATGGCACGCTGGATACCACCGACCCACTTGACTGGATGGATGCCCTTCTGCTTTGACCCATCGATGTCGACGGAAGTTCTCCCCAGCGGCCACTAGTCAGCAGCGGTGACGGTAGGCCTGCCACTCACCCCGAACTCACAGTAGAAGCGGCAGTGACGTTCCTAGCAGT
>NW_913970.1:0-1341 GCF_000209065.1 Trypanosoma cruzi | reverse complement strand
TATATATTTTTTCAACCCCTTGACATTTGTTGTCTGCCGTGAAACAGATGTTGATGGCCGTTTTGTGGCGGCGAGATGCATTTTTATTTATTGGCGAGTGGGCGAATTGTGTTGCGTTCTGCCACGCGGCTTGTTGCTGAGGGCACGTGGCCGCAGGGAGACGTTGTGAGCGCCTCTGACACGAGGGGCGATTGAGCAGTCATCTCCTCCGCTCGCCGGTACACGCTGTTGAGGCGGCGTGATGGTAATGAACCGGCCTCTCAGAAGGGTAAAAAGAGGACGTTTGCTCTTCCTGCTGCGGTTCACGAGTGGACTCTACAATCCGTGGGCGAGGTCACTCTGTGTGTCGTATTTCTTTGAATTTCCATGAGTTTTGCACATCGCCATCCACACGCACATGCACGCGGTCTCCCTGTTTGCCCTCCTGTGGGCGGGAGACCGGGATGCAGAGGGAAAAATGTGGCCCGTGCCAGCATGTGGTAAAGTCTTTCTTGGGAGGGATTGCGACTGTGATTTCCGTCCTGGTAGGCAGGAATGGGATGGGCGAAGAGCAGAGGGCGAGTAACAACGATCGTGTGCGGGGCAATGCGCAGTGAGTAGGGCGGAGTGGTATTTGTGTTGAGTTTTCAAGACTTTTTCTTTTGTGGCAATGGAAAGAAACTTTGGGTGATGTGTTGTGGATTATTTGCACATGATTCAGCGCGGCAACACCATTTGCGGAGAAAATGAATGGCAGCTGCGTGCGGCTTGTTTTGTGAGCGCGAGATGGTCGGGGAGGTGTTCAACGCTCCGAGAGGCCCGGAGCAAAGAGGCGTGCACTGCTGCAAGCAGAGGGATGCACGCTCCTGTTGGTGGCGTTGCTGTGGAGCCCTGAATGGCCTGCAAGGAATTTGTTTCCGCCGCCTCATTATTTTTTTGATTGGTGCTTGCCGCGGCCTTTTGAGGCGGGGCGTGGGATGGACCGAGAGAGCGTGTGTCGTGTGACTGTGCTGTGAATTGATGCTGCCCACGTTTGTGCAGATAATTCCGTTTGTGTCCGCGTCCTTGCCGCGGCGGTACACCGGGAGTGTGTGACCGATCACTGTATCACTTGCGGACTGTTTTGGCAGGACTTTGAATGACGCCGCCGAATGATGAAAGTCCACGTCCATTTGTGTGTGTGTGTGTGTGTTGGCTTCCTGTGTGACTTGCCGTGTTTTTTTTGTTTTTTTGTGTGTGTGCGATGTTTTTCCGTGATGTCCATTACAGATTCTGTTTTGTCCGCACCTTGCGTGAGTGATGTGCTCTGCTCTAACCCCGCTGACGTGCCTGATGTGCTGCCGCCTGTTGCTGCTGTACTCT
>NW_913969.1:0-1341 GCF_000209065.1 Trypanosoma cruzi | reverse complement strand
CACCCACCGACACGTTCATGACGACGGCCCTGTGCGCTTCGCCTGCTGCACGCATGAGGAGGGGCCGCGACGAACGGCGCGCTGAGGGAGCCGTGACGTGTGGGCGTGCGACGAGGGCCTGTGGGGCGGCGCACACATTTCTTTCCCTCTTGTTTGTTTTCTTTGTGGCCAGGGCTGGCAGACACCCGCAGCGCCACACACACACAGCCGCACCCTGCCGCCGTGTTTTTTTTTTTCATTTTTTTGCTTTTATTTCACGCGCCGGCAGTGCCGTCAGCATTTCTTTTCCCCCGATGATTTTTTTTTTTCTGCGCTCACTCTCCCGATGGAGAGACGCGACTCCCGTCATGTCTGCGTGCTTCTCTCAGTCCCCACACACACGAGTGACTGTGCTCTGCGGGCCGCACTCGCACGCCGATGACCCATGAAATATAAACGCTGTGCGGACACATGGAGGGTCGGACGGTTGAAGCACACGCAACCATCTTTCCAATTTTATTTTCGGACAAAATATGCAGACAATTCCTGGAGCAACATGGTGGTTGGCGGATTTTTTTTTTTGTGTGGGTTTTCTTTCTTTATTATTATTTGTGTGTAGCCGTAATAGAGGACGACATTTTTCTTTTTTTTTTTATTATTGTTTCCAAAGTGTGAGGTGTGGAAGGGTGAAGATCATTTTTTAAAAATTTTAATAAATTTTCTATGAATTGCCGCTGCTTTGTCTGCAGTGCAGTATCATGAGCCTGAGCAGTCTTTTTATTTCTGCCATGCACCTCTGCTGTACATTTTTTTTTGTGCGTCCCCTCACATGCTCGGCTCCTGTTTTTACTTCTTTGCTTCGTGTGTCTGCAGGCACACACAACCACATGCTCGCACAAGAAGCACATTGCAGTGGATTTGGATGCTTCTTTTGTGGCGTGTGCTGGCGGTTGCGTGTGGCTGCTGCTTCCTCCGTGGGCATGAAGGGAAGGAGGAGAGAGGGAGCGTGCACCGCGAGTCACTTTTGCTGTTGGCGTGATGCACCGCCTGTGACTTCTTTGAGTTGGGCACCGAGTCCCATTGTGGGTGGAATGGCTGGAAATTTTGTCGCCGCGTCATGGATGGTGAGGATCCGCTTCCGCGTGTGGCTCTTTGGGTGATTGCTCGCTGTGCGTTGTGTGCCGGCAGCGGGCTGTGGCCGTATGCCGTTGGCCGTGGGATTTAACTGGAGCGGTGGCGCGGTGTGTCGCTTCTCGTTCATGTTGGGTGACTGGTTGCGGTGTGTGAGTTTGTTGTGTGGAGGGCGAATCCTCTCACCCGCGGACTGACGCACTGCAATGGTGTGTGTGTGTTAAGGCTGGT
>NW_913968.1:0-1341 GCF_000209065.1 Trypanosoma cruzi | reverse complement strand
AGAGGTGGTCGAGCAACGACAAAAGTTTCCTGCTACGAAGCAACTGCCATTGAGAGAACTTTCCGAGGCGAAGGTCCTGTTCAATGCCCAGCCGTTGACGCACAGCCAAGGTGCCTGGACGTTCTAGAAGCAGATGGTGCAAGGTTTCCTGCGGGCCGATTGGCGTGCTTGTGGAAGCTGGCTGATCCTGCGGCAGCAGAGATCGTCTCCTGGCACTGCTGTTTCGATGCCGAGTGGCGACTGGGTTGTGTGCGCAGCGACTTCTGTGCGGTGCGGTGCTTCTCCGTGTGGGGAAAACCATGTCACAGAAATCACATTTGAGCTCGGGAAGCGGTGGAGGATGTTCCGGATGAAATGACCGACAGTGACTGACGAGACCCGAGAATCCCGTCAATGTAGAATCACAGTACGGGCATTTCTCCTTCCGACGGCGTGTGAGGGTCCGTCTCCTTACTGGAGAGACGTCTTCCTCCCTCGCCGACGGGGGAACAGTGTCCGTCCCCGGTGCAGTTGGATCGTTGTTAGAGCGCATATATGCAGACTGTTCCGGTGAGATGTTGCAGAAACGGCATTGGTTCGTGCAATCTCTCACGGCCCAGTATAGTCGGCCCCAGTGCTCAGATTCCCCGCACCTTGCCCTTGCGAGGTGAACCAGTTCCTGACGGTGGAGAACTTCCTGAGTGATCAGGTCCTTACCGCTGAGATCGGATGGCCTTGTGCCGCAAAGCAAGTAGCGATGAGTGTCTTGACGAATGGTACTACGCCACTTGTTGGGGAGCTGGGTAGTCAAACATGTCAGCAGATCCGTATGCCATAAAGGTGCGATTCCTTGCTCCGTGTATTGTCCACTTTCCATAGTCTGCGTCGCATACTGATCTGCAAGCTCGTTAGCATGTACTCCACAACGTCCGTAACAAAACTGCAGGTGCACGGACCAGCCGGCACACGTCAGTGTCAAGAGACGCTGCCAGATCTGATCCTCCGTCCAGTCGGTTTGACTGAGCGGGCCCTTGTTTAGAGCCGCTAGAAGAGACTGACTGTCCGTAACCACAAGCAGGGTTTTACGCCTGTGGCGGATACGAGGAATCATCAGCTTCTCTAGGGCTAGAAGCAGCGCACGGGATTCCGTCCTGTAGCTGCATGGGCGTGCACCGCAGTTTATGCTGGCCTTTTCTATTATCTCCGATGAATTGAGGGATGAAAGCAGTATTCCAACCCCTGCTGACTTGGGAACGTCGACACCGCCATCGGTCGCAAGTATCCACGAACGATGGCTGTGCAGCGCCAGAGCCTCTTCGCTGACCCTGCGCTTTTCCAGTATCAGCTCTTCTTCGTCCGTTA
>NW_913967.1:0-1341 GCF_000209065.1 Trypanosoma cruzi | reverse complement strand
ACCAATCCAGCAGCGACCCACTGCGAGGTAACACTTGCAATCCGTCCGGCACTGGCAGTGCTTCTGCTGCTCGGATGCGTGCAAGTGGACCGGAGTCTTTGGGCGGAGGGCACGCTGCAGGCACAGCATCCCCACGCTCCGACGCATCTCAGCAGGCAGCAGGTGGAGTGCATGCTGGTGGCGGGAGGACCTCCCAGGGCAGTCAGGCTTCGGAACAAACCGTCACGGGACAGTCACAGGTGCCAGGGACGGCGAAGGAAGCACCGCAGGGCGATGAAGGAGGAGAACCCGGAGCGCAACACGAAGCCGACCAAATCACAAAAATAACTGTGGTGACCTCTTGCGCAAAAACAGCGGTGGAACAGGAGAGCCGCCAGCGGGATCGCAAGATGCACCACGTCTCTATAGTGGCGGGAATGCTCATTATTATTATTTTTCCTTACCGACATGTCTAGCCACACGATGTCACCAGGGTGCCGAGGAGGTGGTCGAGCAGCGACATGAGTTTCCTGCTATGAGGCAGCTGCCATTGGGAGAACCTTTTGGTGCAAAGGTCCTTCTTAATGCCCAGCCGTTGGCGCACAGCCAGAGCGTCTGTACATTCCGGAAGCAGATGGTGCAGTGTTTTCTGCGGGCTAATTGTTGCGCTTGTGGAGGCTGGATGATCCTGCGGTAGCAGTGATTGCCTTCTGGCACTGCTGCTGCGGTGCCGATCAGCGTCTGGGTTTTGTGTGCAGCGATTTCTCTGCGGAGCTTTTTTTGTGTGGGGAAGACCGTGTCGCAGCAATCGCGGTGGAGGTCGGGAAGCGGTGGAGGGTGTTCCGGATGAAGGCACCGACAGTGACCGATGTGGTTCGTGTGTCCCACCAGTGTGGCGTCACAGTACGGGCATTTCTTCTTCCGACGCCGTGTGGAGGGCCGTCTCTCCACAGGCGGTGCATCGGCCTCCCTTGTCGTCGGGGGAACAGCCTCCGTCCCGGTGCAGTGGGATCATTGTTGGAGCGCATGAGAGCGGAGTGTTCCGGTGAGATGTTGCAGAAACGGCGTTGGCTCGTGCAGTCTCTCACAGTCCAGTACAGGCGACCCCAGAGCTCGGATTCCCCGCACCCTGCTCATGCAATGTTTGTCCGTTCCTGTTGGTCGAGGGCTTCCTGAGTAATCAGGTGCTTGCCGCCTGGATCTGATGGCCTGGCGCCGCCAAGCAGGTAGTGGTGGGTGTCCTAATGCATGGTGCTACGCCACTTGTTGGTGAGCTGGGTGTTAATGCATGTCAGCAGGTCCGTGCGCTGTATGGGTGCTATTCCATGTTCCGTGTAATGTCCGGTTGCCGTGGTCTTCGTC
>NW_913966.1:0-1341 GCF_000209065.1 Trypanosoma cruzi | reverse complement strand
TCGTTTTCGAGCGGCTGCTGCACCACACGCCTGTGGTCTAATTTTTGTTTTGAATTATGAATGGCGGGAGTCAGAGACACTCTCTTTCAATGTATGTTTGCGTGTCACACACTGGACACCAAACAACCCTGAACTATCCGCTGCTTGGAGGAATTTCGCGAGCTCTTGCCCACAATGGTGCTGCACTCGGCGGATCGTTTTCGAGCGGCTGCTGCACCACACGCTGTGGTCTAAATTTTTGTTTTGAATTATGAATGGCGGGAGTCAGAGACACTCTCTTTCAATGTATGTTTGCGTGTGCACACACTGGACACCAAACAACCCGGAACTATCCGCTGCTTGGAGGAATTTCGCGAGCTCTTGCCCACAATGGTGCTGCACTCGGCGGATCGTTTTCGAGCGGCTGCTGCACCACACGCTGTGGTCTAAATTTTTGTTTTGAATTATGAATGGCGGGAGTCAGAGACACTCTCTTTCAATGTATGTTTGCGTGTTCACACACTGGACACCAAACAACCCTGAATTATCCGCTGCTTGGAGGAATTTCGCGAGCTCTTGCCCACAATGGTGCTGCACTCGGCGGATCGTATTCGAGCGGCTGCTGCACCACACGCTGTGGTCTAAATTTTTGTTTCGAATTATGAATGGCGGGAGTCAGAGGCACTCTCTTTCAATGTATGTTTGCGTGTGCACACACTGGACACCAAACAACCCTGAATTATCCGCTTCTTGGAGGAATTTCGCGAGCTCTTGCCCACAAGGGTGCTGCAGTCGGCGGATCGTTTTCGAGCGGCTGCTGCACCACACGTTGTTGTCTAAATTTTTGTTTCGAATTATGAATGGCGGGAGTCAGAGGCACTCTCTTTCAATGTATGTTTGCGTGTGCACACACTGGACACCAAACAACCCTGAATTATCCGCTTCTTGGAGGAATTTCGCGAGCTCTTGCCCACAAGGGTGCTGCAGTCGGCGGATCGTTTTCGAGCGGCTGCTGCACCACACGTTGTTGTCTAAATTTTTGTTTCGAATTATGAATGGCGGGAGTCAGAGACACTCTCTTTCAATGTATGTTTGCGTGTGCACACACTGGACACCAAACAACCCTGAATTATCCGCTTCTTGGAGGAGTTTCGCGAGCTCTTGCCCACAATGGTGCTGCAGTCGGCGGATCGTTTTCGAGCGGCTGCTGCACCACACGCTGTGGTTTAAATTTTTGTTTCGAATTATGAATGGCGGGAGTCAGAGGCACTCTCTTTCAATGTATGTTTGCGTGTGCACACACTGGACACCAAACAACCCTGAATTATCCGCTTCTTGGAGGAGTTTCGCGAGCTCTTGCCC
>NW_913965.1:0-1341 GCF_000209065.1 Trypanosoma cruzi | reverse complement strand
TTTGGGCTGCTCGCCAGATCCTAAACTTATGTAAAGTAAAGTAATAATGGTGGAAAAGAAAGAAGGTAAAAGGAGAAGCAGTGGGTTTCGCCTAAATGCCTGCTTCAAGTAAATATATACATATACATATATCTATTTTCGAATTGTCGCTCACGTAACATGTGGCACATTGTTGGGATTATAAATATTACGACTTATAAGGCGGTAGGATTTTGAGGATCCTCCAGCCACAAGACCCCACCGCGAGGCGAGCATCGCAAGAGGGTGTGGGTGGAACGGAAAGTGAAAAATAAAAAGTAAAGAAAATATTCGTCTTCCCGACATCGGCTCCCTGATTACTTCCATCGTCGGCTTTCACAAAATAATTAACAACACAGGTAAAAAAAAAAATCGTAGAGAAAAAAAAAATATCCTCGTTTTTATCAAGAAATATATTAATTTCGGTGGCCGGCATTCTTCTTCATCACTCGTTTCACCGACACCAAAAAAAAAAAAAAAAAAAAAAAAAAAAACGTATCAAAAACACAGACTCACATACATCTTTCATTGACGGCCCAGCACACACACGCAGCACATCCTCATCACGTGTCCCCAGCAGAAGCTCACACGCACGCGGGTCGAGGGCAGGGAGTGACACGCTCCACAGGGGCACGGGGCAGTCAATGACACATTCCACGCTGTTCGGCCACGGAGCACACAGGGCACAAACCGGAATGCGGCAACCAATCAAGCAATACATTAGGATTCAACATGCACAGAAAACAAATCATTTCTTTCATTTCTCAATCGCACGACGGGTATATCGTGTCGTCGGAGACACGTTCCACACGGGCGACGGGAGATGTGTCGTTGCCGAAGCGCGCCATCAGCGCAGCGTAGTCGTCCTCCAGCACGTGATGGACACACATCGAGGTCGGCACCACCTGCGAGTGCCCCGTGCTATTGCGAGCGTTGTCGAAATGACACGGCAGCACCTTGACGTATACCATCGGGTTGTACTTCACTTCGTTCACTAGCACACGTCCCACCATTACGTCTTCGTGCTGCATATGAATCGAAAAAAACTCTTCCTCACGCTCCTTGCTGTACGGCAGGTACGCCAGGCGGCGCAGCGGCTTGTACGACACCAACGCCTCCGCCACATCCCTCGACAAGGTGTAGCACCAGCCAACCATAAACAACACATGTATTGAACGGTCCTTCACCCATAACGATGATCCTGAATGGACGCCCATGTAGATCCCTTCGGCGCGCAGGAGGCGCAGGTGAGCAAACAACAGCGGCACACGGAAGAACATGTCGTCATCGCCCTTTCGCATGTACCTCGCGGTCGGGGACAGG
>NW_913964.1:0-1341 GCF_000209065.1 Trypanosoma cruzi | reverse complement strand
AATAAAGACGACGGTGACGGCAGCAACGCGGTCTCCCACACCACCTCCCCTCTTTTGCTTTTTGTTGTTGCATGTGCGGCTGCGGCTGCGGTGGTGGCCGCGTGAGAGTGAGTGAGAGAGAGCCGTGCACCGCCCGCACACACACTCGTCTTTCACTCACTCTCTGTGTGTGTCCCCTTGCATGGACTCTCGCCCTCACCTCATCCCACGAAGCACACACATAATGTGACCATTGTATATATGCATGCACACCCATGCAGGCCCGTTGGTGCTCTCTTTTGCACGACACGCACCGCTGCCGTCCTGCCTGGCTGTATGGGCGGAGCACCGTAACTGTTTCTGTTTTGTTTTCATTGCATTGAGTGGGCGACCTCTCTCTCTCTCTCTCCCTGTGTGTGTGTGTTTTGCTTTACGGGAGCAATGAGAGTGTGTGCGCTGGTCGTCCCACGCTTCGGCTTTTTGTTTTATTGTTTTGTTTTCATTGTTTTGTGGTTGAGAGCACCCATTCCGCGGGCGGCGTGTGTGTGTGTGTGTGTGTGATGATATGAGTAATTTGCGTGTGTGCTATCCGCTTGTTTCTGCCGTTGCTTTCTTTGCACTCTCTTGTGCCGCACAGCTGCTTTGCAATTATAGGCGCTGACAAACACACGGACACATGCGCAGAATCTCCTTGTTGCACATGTTGTGGAGTGGCGTGAACGCTGTGAACGCACGCACAAGATTGTGGCTGCGGCGGCTCTTACGAGTTAGGAGGTCGTGAGCCCGCAATGCGTTTCGGCGATGTGTTGCGGGCGTGATGTTGGTGGTGTGCAGTCAGTGAGTGGTGTGGCATTTCGGGTGCCTGTGACGAGTGTCTATTGACTTTCTCCCAACAGCTGTTCCTGCCGACGTGTCTCTCCCGTTGTTGATTTGGCGACGGAGGATCCTCCGGCCGTGTGGAATGATGTGCGGGTGCGTTGGAAGAGACAACAACAAAACGACTGGCGGCAGCGTATGTGTTGCGAGGGCGGTTGTGCTTTTTTGCATTCCGCTGGTTGTGTTTTTTGCGTGGGCGTTGCTCAGTGTGTGCTGACGCGTGACTAATAACGACGCACACGCCGTGGCTCCTGCTGCTGCTGGTGGTGACCGTCGCAGTGTGCTCCCGGTGCACTGTCCATCCTTCTCCTGTTCCGCGTGTCTGTGTGCGTGAGTTATTGTTGTTGTTGGGAGTGATTGCTGCGGCGCGGATGATGGTGCCACTCACTGTGGATGGGTGGCGGTGCTCACTGTTTCATCCTCTTTTCTTGGTATGTTTTCCCTTTTCTCTCCACTTCTCTCTCAATTACACACTAGGAAGGGAAA
>NW_913963.1:0-1340 GCF_000209065.1 Trypanosoma cruzi | reverse complement strand
CCCCAATAAATATGCAGAGCCCGGCTACACCTACAGCTGTTGCTTTTGGGACCGGCGCCCGGACCCGACGGAATACATGGAGAGGCACTGCGCCATCTAGGTCGTATGGCGAGGCGTGCCGTCCCCTGGCTGTTCGATATCCGCCTACGTGCAGGGGCCGTCCCGCGGAATTGGCGACGCGGGGCTGTGCTACTCCTGCCCAATCCGGAGAGAACGGCATCCAACCGCGACTCCCACCGACCTGTAACGCTGAGCAGCTGCCTCAGCAAGCTCATGGAACGCATTTCTGCCACACGCATCCGGGACGTCATCGACTCCCAGTTGGCTCTGCGGTCATCTGGCTTTTTGCCGGGCAATTCCACCCCCAACCAATTGCTGCAAATCAGGCCTGCCATGCATCGCAATGCTTCACAACACCGCACGGCGGCTTACTTTGTGGACCACGCCAATGCCTTTGGCACGGTGGGCTCTGACGCGGTAATCTTGGAAATGCGGCGACTGTCGATTCCCAATCGCATCGTACGCTGGTCAGCAGCGTGCCTTAATAGCACAAGCGCTGTGGTTTGCATCGACAAACTCACACCCTCCTCCAGGACCCTCACACGAGGCGCACCGCAGGGAACAGCGTTGGCACCCATCATGTTCGTCGTCGTCATGCAGTCTCGTTGTTCTTGCCCTTCGAACGTGCCCTAATTCGCCGAGGGTCCATTGCTGATGACCGCACTCTCATCGCACAGCGGAGCAACAGGGACGCGAGCAACTCGGCCTTAAAAGAAGGCCCGAGTGCCGTGGCGGAGTGGACCAGAGAATACTTCATGGCGGCAAATGCCAGAAAGACTAGTTACACTCTCCCTGGCACCGGCAACACGGCCCCACTGCGCCTCGCTTATGAGGACGCCCCGGCCGCTATGGAACACATGCCGACTCTTCTGGGCATCAAGTTCCAGCATCCTTGTGAAATGGGCACACGTGGCGAATCGCCATGAGGAATTGGATCAGCGCCCACTCCAACTGGCAACGATTTTGTCTTTTGCATGGGAAACTAGGAGAGACACACTGAGGGCGTTGTACATAGCGCTGCCGCGGGCGGAGGCGACGCACGGCGTCAGCGCATGGTGTTGGGACGCCTCTCCGACGTCCCGCTGCACGCCGGATCCCGCAAAGTAGCAGGCGAGCAAAATAGTTGCGTGAACCACGAGAGGCAGTAGAGTGGAGGATGCCGTGTTGGAGGCAAAGCTGCAGCCCCTCCCCGATGCGAGGCGCGTGTTAATGCTTTGCGTTTTAGTGCCTCCATCGTCCGCCACCCGCAGCACCCCGCCAGAAAACGCACGGCTTCATCA
>NW_913962.1:0-1340 GCF_000209065.1 Trypanosoma cruzi | reverse complement strand
GGCTTTCCTCTGGAGCTTTTTCTGTGTTGCGGGCGCTGGGTTTGTGATTATCTACAACGCCAGCTTCGTCTACGCCGCGCTTGCGGACGAAGAGGTGGACAACGCCATCAAAACGCTTCTCACAGTGCTGAACGGTGCGGGAAGTGCGGCGGGTCGGCTACTGATGAGCTACTTCGAGGTCTGGTCGCAGAAACGCAAGGCCGAGGACAGGGTTTCGATTATCGTTTCTGTCTATTTGGCTAATGCGTGCATGATCCTGTCGCTGGTTTTATTCCTCGTGGTGCCCAGGGCTGCACTGCCGCTGCCGTACGTATTGGCTGCCATTGGCAACGGTTTCAGTGCAGCTTCCCTTGTGTTGGTTTCTCGGACTGTTTTTGCAAAGGACCCCGCCAAGCACTACAACTTTATTTTCCTTGCATCAGTGTGTTCTACAATCTTCCTGAACCGCCTTCTGTACGGCGAGTGGTACACGCGTGAGGCTGAGAAGCAGGGCGGCAATGTTTGCCTTGGCCGGAATTGTGTGATGATGCCCCTGATATTTTTGATTGTTCTCAGCTTCACCGCGTTTCTTTCTGCTGCCTATTTTGACTGGGAGTACCGCCGATTCAGTCGATTGGTGCTTGAGGAGCGGCGCCGCCTGAAGGAGAGGGCAGAGGAAGGGCTATTGGCGGTGGAGTCTCCCCCGCTTCTTGCAGCGGAGCGACAGCAAGAGGAAGAGGATGCCGGCAACCGAACAACGACGCCGGCCAACGACATGAAGGTGGCACGTCCATAATTTTTTTGTATTGCCGCGCCGTTATTTTATTTATTTTTGATTATATGTTTGATTTTCTGTTTTTTTCTTTGTTTTTGGAGCTTTAGGAGATTGTGAAGTGAGTTATCGCGGGAGAGCTGGCTAGCTTAATTAATATATATATATGTGCTTATGAAACGGACACACTTGTTTACGACCCTTTTTTATCTTATTAATCTTTGGTAAGATAATGTCGTTAAGGAGTTAGGGAACGGATGGCGGCCAGATAATTTTTTATTTTTATTTTCATTTTACCTTCCCAGCCATTTCCTTCTCATTCCCACCTCACGGCGGGGTCTTGTGGCTGGAGGATTGCAGTGTCTGTCATTTCGTAAGAAATAAATGTTTCAGATCTTTCCCGAGTTCAAAAGGTCACGTCAGTAGTCAAAAGAATCAATATATTTAATTAGAGGAAAACATTTAGGCAATTTACTGCTTCTGCTTTAACTCTTTTTTTCCCTTTCTTGTTTGGTTTCTATAGAAATAATTTGAGGGTCCGGCCAGCGCTCACGAGGATTATTCACTTTTTTCCCTCGGTCCTTGATGG
>NW_913961.1:0-1340 GCF_000209065.1 Trypanosoma cruzi | reverse complement strand
GCACCGACTCGAGCGACGCCACTCTGCGGTGCACGTCTGATCGCCAGTCGCTGGGGACCTGTGCAATTTACCAGGACGATAACATCCCACCGGAGTTCCAGTACTTCGCCACCAAGCAGGGCTCCAGGCGAGGGGCCATGATGGAGTACTGCCCCTTCATTGCGCCAATGAATGGCACAGGGTGCATGGATGGCGACGAGGCCATCATGCCTGGGAGCGTTGTTGGCCCGTCCTCGCGCTGCTTGACTGGGGAGAACCTTCGGATGGGCAGTACGGTTGTTGGTGACGTGTGCGTGCAGTTGAGGTGCGGTGAGGGCACGCTAAGTGTGCGGTACAGGGGCAGCGAGAAGTGGCATCCCTGTGCACCGGGTCAGACGCTGACGCCCCCGGCGCCATTCACGGCGGGCAGCATAAGATGCCCCTTGTTCAGCGATGTCTGCCTCACCATGTTGAAGCACAGTGATGCGAGCAGCACCGACGTGGAAAGCCACCCGAAACACCTTGCGATGATCAGAAATAACGATGGCAGCGCTCTGGCGGTCACTTCTGCGCCGCTTCTTCTCCTCCTCTTCATTGTGATCGGCACGGTGTTTGTCGCACCCTGACCCGTACCTGTTGCCGACACCGCACCTCCCCTGCTCCATGGGCCTCTCTTGGAATCCTTTTGCTATAGGAGCCCAGACATTTTTTTTTTTTTATGTTTTTTTCTATTGTTTCTTTTTTTTTTATTGTTTTTTTTTTCTTTTTTTTTTTTTCTTTTTTTTTTTTTCTTCTCTTTCTTCTTTTGTTTTCTGCCGCGGTGAGCCAAAGTCTTTTCGCCCCCTCCCGGCTACAAGAGTGCCTGTGACTTCTCATTGGCCTCACCGCCCGGCGGAGGACATTATGTAAGGTGTGTGTAGGGCGTTTGCTTTGGAAATGACCGGTGCTGAAGTCATGCGTCCCCTCTGGCTGTGGTGCTTCTTTGTGTTCAGAGGCGTGTTGGCGGAGCGACAGCGCAGGGAACTGACTTCTTCCCCATTTCCCAATATTTTTCTTTTATTATTATTACTATTATTATTTTTGCACTGCGACATCCCGTTAAAACGCGCCGAGGGTTTTGAAAGAAGTCTTTTTTCGGTGATGGCGGAGGCACCTGATAATAGGTTTTTCTTTTTTTCTCTTTTGTGGACGGACACCGAATGAATGTGCGGGTGTTTTACTTCCTTCTTGTTGGGCTCACTGGGGATGTGTCAGTGCTCTGGGGCGGTAGCTGTGTTGTGTCTTTGGAGTGGAGGCGGGTCTTGCCCGATTGCCTGTTTCTTCTTTTTGTTGCCTCTCATTGTTGCTTAGGATGTTTACTC
>NW_913960.1:0-1340 GCF_000209065.1 Trypanosoma cruzi | reverse complement strand
GGTGTTACGACTGTCTCCCAGCAGGACGCGGCCGGTCAGGGCGCTGGTCGATGCCGTCAGCCCCGTGGCCACGCCAATAACTCCGTGAGGGAACCATCGCAGCGCTGTCAGTCCGCGGGTGAGAGGATTCGGCCCTCCACACAACAAACGCGCACACCGCCAGCAGTCACACACAATGGACGGGGAAGAGAAGTGACACACCGCCACCGCCTCCAGTTCAGTCCCACGGCCAACGGGATACAGCCACAGCCCCGCAGCCAACAAACACAGCGCACACGGAGCAAGCAATCACCCAAAGAGCCACACGCAGAAGCGATTCCTCATCCACCCACGACGCGGCGCCTCGCTCCATGCGGTCACAACGCAGCGCACTGCTTCCCCAATAGAACTAACTTTTCGTCCATCCCTTAAAACTGCCTCTGTTCGTGATGGGCCTTAGAACAAAATAGAGTAAAATGGACAATGCAGTAGTACTGCGACACCGCCAGCCACAATGATTCCCTCACACCGAGGCAGTTTCCCAATTATGCCTCGTATGCACACACAACTAACACACTATATAGAAATCACTCAATGTTTTTCACCAAAAACCAAACAACCCCTTTCCCTCCCTAATTTATTCTGTCACTGTTATGTGCGATAGCGTTGGCCAATTGTGGCATCTGTGTGCCTTACTGCCGTCTGGTGCTGGTGCACCCGCACCGCATGCTCAGACACAATCATCCAAAAATAAATAAATAACCCAATGTTTTTTTACCACAAATCAAACTGTCTCGTTCACCTTCAATTTCCTAATCTATTTTCCTATTATTATTATTTTTGCACACTTCGGAGAGCCTCGTCTCTTCAAAAGTCTCTGGATGATATTGCCAATTGGTACTGGCGCACCTCTTCCTCCCAGAACACCGAATCTCACGGCTCTCGTCGCTCAAACTATCGGTATTGACAACATCACATCTCCGCCAGCCAGTCGTTCATCGGCGTGCTGGCTGCGTGCTGCACATAAATAATATCCCACGACATGTCTCGGGACAATTCCTCCCAACCATTAAAATATGCCGCCAGGCACTCGGTGAAGTGCCTCACAGTGCTGGCGGTGGTGTGGTGCCCACCCGCCGTAGACATCCGCAGCCCAGCCAGCGTCACTGGATTTGACTCCATGAAGAAAAAGGCGTCCAACAACGGAAAGTCCTCCACCTCCGGTACGTACAGCAGCCGGTGGTTTATGCAAGTCTTCTTCTCAATGTGTTCCGCCGACGGCAAAAAATAGTGGCTGGTGGGGCCCTCCTGCGAGTACACCTCCGGCGCACAGAGGCGTTACTGACGTCGTGTTGGTGGCC
>NW_913959.1:0-1340 GCF_000209065.1 Trypanosoma cruzi | reverse complement strand
GCAACGCCTCCCGCATGGAAATCCACAATAAGGCAAAGCCGCAATTCATTGCTTCCAATAGGCGGTTCACTGGATCCTTCTTCCATTGCACAAAACGAGCGTTGAGTTCCTCGCACGCAACTCCATAAAACTACAGTCCAATACAGCACAACACCAGCAGTAACAGGAGCGACAAGCAAATCCCCTTCCACACAATCATCATGCAACGGGAGAAACTCCTAAGAGCACCCGCTCAAAATAGAAACAAATCGATAGAAACAACGATCAACAACACTGTCGGTGCTGTTATCGATGGATGGCTGTGGTGCGCAGCACATCCGTGGCCCTGCGCCCTCCCCCAACAAGCAGCACCAAACAATTAATAATTCCACGTGGTGCAAATCACAGAAGAGCGTGATCAACCGTACAGCTCGCAATGGATAAACGGTCGAGAAGGCTCTGGGCGTCTGGGCGGGTGTCACCGGCCATGGGCTGCGACGGTGCAGGTGGTCGGTACGACGACGCAACGGTGGTGCCTGAGGCATACGACAATGAAGTCATTTCGTGCGGCTTCTGCACGTCCTCGTCGCTCTCCTCGCCATCGCGCAGCAGCGCCTCCAGCCCTCCACGCTGCGGCTCACGCAGCTCCTGCCAGTGGCGGTCCTCCGCGTACCACACAACGACGCCGTACACAGTGACTGCAAGCAGCACAGCGGTCAGCAGCAGCAAGATGGCCGCGTACGCTCTCGCACCGCCGTCGCTTGGCACAAGGTGGTTGGCCGCGCTCACCACGCACAGCGCCGCAAGCAGCACAAAGCTCACCGTGCGCATCATTGTCAGGAAGGCCGAGCGCATCATGTTCGTGAAGGCAACCACGCCCGCACCCGCAAGCAGCACAGCCGCCATGCAGAAGTACAGGACGTGGCAGCCTCCCACGAGCGGGTGCACAGCAGCAATCAGGCACACCACACACAGCACCGACAGCTGGAACACGCACCAATACACGTAGCTGCCCTTCATGTTCGTCAGCATGCCGCCGTACATCCGCTGCTGCGCCGCGGGGTACCAATACCCGACGGGGTACAGCAAGCGCTCGTGCAGCGGCTTCCTCAAAAACTGCCAGTACTTCGTGAAGCTCGCGCCCACGTGGCGGGCAATGAAGTAGCACACGCCAGCAGGGAACGCCACAACGTACAGCACGCCGACGACACCAATCACGCGGTGCTGAACGCGGGCGTCGGGCATCGCCAGTGCAAGCACGGAGCCAAAAAATATGCCGAGGTGCATCGCGTGCGCCACAACGTACGTCAGACTAGGGAAGCGCATCGCCGCCCACGCACTCGCCGCGTCCACGCCGCGCC
>NW_913958.1:0-1340 GCF_000209065.1 Trypanosoma cruzi | reverse complement strand
ATCGTTTTCGAGCGGCTGCTGCATCACACGTTGTGGTCCACATTTTTGTTTCCGATTGTGAATGGTGGGAGTCAGAGACACTCTCTGTCAATATCTGTTTGCGTGTTCACACACTGGACACCAAACAACCCTGAACTATCCGCTGCTTGGAGGAATTTCGCGAGCTCTTGCCCACACGGGTGCTGCACTCGGCTGATCGTTTTCGAGCGGCTGCTGCATCACACGTTGTGGTCCAAATTTTTGTTTCCAATTGTGAATGGTGGGAGTCAGAGACACTCTCTGTCAATATCTGTTTGCGTGTTCACACACTGGACACCAAACAACCCTGAACTATCCGCTGCTTGGAGGGAATTTCGCGAGCTCCTGCCCACAATGGTGCTGCACTCGGCGGATCGTTTTCGAGTGGCTGCTGCACCACACGTTGTGGTCTAAATTTTGGTTTCGAATTATGAATGGCGGGAGTCAGAGGCACTCTCTTTCAATGTATGTTTGCGTGTGCACACACTGGACACCAAACAACCCTGAACTATCCGCTGCTTGGAGGAATTTCGCGAGCTCCTGCCCACAATGGTGCTGCACTCGGCGGATCGTTTTCGAGTGGCTGCTGCACCACACGCTGTGGTCTAAATTTTTGTTTTGAATTATGAATGGCGGGAGTCAGAGGCACTCTCTTTCAATGTATGTTTGCGTGTGCACACACTGGACACCAAACAACCCTGAATTATCCGCTGCTTGGAGGAATTTCGCGAGCTCCTGCCCACAAGGGTGCTGCACTCGGCGGATCGTTTTCGAGCGGCTGCTGCACCACACGTTGTGGTCTATGTTTTTGTTTCGAATTATGAATGGCGGGAGTCAGAGGCACTCTCTTTCAATGTATGTTTGCGTGTGCACACACTGGACACCAAACAACCCTGAATTATCCGCTGCTTGGAGGAATTTCGCGAGCTCCTGCCCACAATGGTGCTGCACTCGGCGGATCGTTTTCGAGTGGCTGCTGCACCACACGCTGTGGTCTAAATTTTTGTTTTGAATTATGAATGGCGGGAGTCAGAGGCACTCTCTTTCAATGTCTGTTTGCGTGTGCACACACTGGACACCAAACAACCCTGAATTATCCGCTGCTTGGAGGAATTTCGCGAGCTCCTGCCCACAAGGGTGCTGCACTCGGCTGATCGTTTTCGAGCGGCTGCTGCATCACACGTTGTGGTCCAAATTTTTGTTTCTGATTGTGAATGGTGGGAGTCAGAGACACTCTCTGTCAATATCTGTTTGCGTGTTCACACACTGGACACCAAACAACCTTGAACTATCCGCTGCTTGGGAATTTCGCGAGCTCTTGC
>NW_913957.1:0-1340 GCF_000209065.1 Trypanosoma cruzi | reverse complement strand
AGGCTGTCAACGTAAATCACATATGCCTCGTTGTTCCATGAGTAGTTGTTTTTGTAGATATCCCCTGTGTTCTCATTCACCAGACACGGTCCATTCTCCGCCAGCAACGCAAACATGGAGCTGCACCCCGGCGCACCCGTCATCCAAAGCAGCACAGGGGCCTCTGGGTTCCCGTTGCGGGGCCCAAATGCCCAGTAAAAGTAGTGCTTGTCGCCTTCTCGGCCGGGAATGTCAAAGTAGCCGCTCCACTGCGGCACGTCCGGGTCGCAGGGGTGCCAGCCGGAGCCCGTCTCACGCAGCCGTCCCTGTGGCACGACGTAAAGGGCCTCCACCGCCGTCGTCACCAGTGTGGCAGCAGCCACAAGGGAAAGAATTGGATAAATCAAATGGCGTGCCATCCTGCAGAGTCTTTTCCTTCGCTTGATTAGTGCTCCTCGTAGTTTCAAGTTACGTTCCCTAACTGTATCAAATTTCGCTTCCTCGCGTGAACAAAAACTGCGGCCAACCCAACCCAAAGAGAAGAATAAAAAGAGGGGAGGGGAGGAGAGCAGTCGGGAGAACGGCAACGGGCAACCCAACGCACACGCATGTGGGTTTTTGTGTGTCGCTGAATGCACGCAGAGGAAAATAAAGTATATGTAGTTGCATGCGCCTTACTGCTTGACAGGTAGAGGGAGAGAGAGAGAGAGATCCATGGAAGATGACCACCGCCCCGCCCCCTGATTCCCCTGAGCCCTTACCTCGCGTGCACCCCCCTTTGCTCTCCCCGCTCCTTGTGTGGGGGACGGATGGTGCAGGGGGCTGCCTGACTTATTCTCCTTTCCTTCGTTTTTTATCCCCGCAGAGAACAAATATGGGTTCTTTGGTGGCAGCAGGCATCATTTTCGCCGCTCTCTCTCGCTCTTGATCCGCTCTAAACAGAAACACGCACAAACGCTCGTAGATCGTAATTAAAAAAGTAAAATACTACACTCGCGTCAATAAATGGGGTGGGTGGTGCCACACGAGGAATTCACCACCTCGGTCGCTTTCTCTCCCATTATTTTTTTCTTTTCACCTTTTTCTCCGCAGACTATCGCCCGCTCCGCCGGGGGTGGCATCTTCACTGCCGTGGCTTCGTTACGCGCGTGTGCAAATACAAACAACGCATTCCGAGGCCGCCCCTAAATTAATTGAATTCTCCTATAAAACTCGTACTGGATTTGTCGTTCCCCAATATATTTACTACCGTCTTTTCCTCTACATGCACGCAATCTCTCTCCTCCCCGGAGCCAGTTTCATGCGTATTAGACAGCGTCCATGAAAAACAAGCCGAGGCAAAACAAGAAAGTATTAAAAAG
>NW_913956.1:0-1340 GCF_000209065.1 Trypanosoma cruzi | reverse complement strand
CCCGCACGCACCAGCACATCCCGTACAAGGAGGGGAAAAGCCTGACGGGAACGGCACGGTACTGCTCGATCAACACGCATCTTGGCATTGAGCAGAGCCGTCGCGACGACCTGGAGGGCATCGGCTACATCCTGATGTATTTCTTGCGTGGCTCACTGCCGTGGCAGGGCCTGAAAGCGCACACGAAGCAGGAAAAGTACTCTCGCATATCCGAGCGCAAGCAGACAACGCCCGTGGAGACGCTGTGCAAGGGCTTTCCCGCGGAGTTCGCCGCGTACCTCAACTACACCCGAAGCTTGCGCTTCGAGGACAAGCCGGACTACAGCTACCTGAAACGGCTCTTCCGAGAGCTCTTCATTAGGGAGGGGTACCACGTGGACTACGTGTTTGACTGGACGCTGAAGCGCATCCACGAGAACCTGAGGCCGGAGGGGTCCGGCCAGCAGGAACAAAAACAGCAGCAGCAGCAACAACGAGAGCGGGGGGATGTAGAGCAGGCGTAGCCCACCTGCACAGTCCGGGACCCTTGTTCCGCGTAATGTTTGTACGACGTCTTTGGACGTCCCACACGCTCCATTGTTGAACATATCACTAATTTTGGGAAATGAACATTCTACTCTTGCTTTGAGCACGAGGAGGTGCGTGCACGGTGATGTGTGGTGGCAGTTTAGGTGAATAGAAAACTCCCGCTGTCTCCCTTTTTGCCCTGTGTGCCTTACTCGGCGCTCTCTCCGTCGTGCTTTTGAGGCCTTCTCCGTACGCGTTACCGTCCCCATGCTACAGTTTATTGATGTTTGCGCCCTGTCGCCCACCACGCCAGCGGTGACGACGCGGCGATTCGGCACTCTCTTTGTGCGAAGAAAGGGGGGACCCGTCGCATGAGCGGCGTGCCGTGCGGGGGGTCGCCCCTCTCCCTGCCCCCGCCAAAAAAATGGGCCCTGCTTTTCTTTCTCTTCTTTTGTTGCCGGCAAGGTAGGAGTGAACGTCACACAAACACCTCACGCAACACACGATGAGCTTAGAGCTTCGAGTGGGTAACCGCTTCCGCCTCGGCCAGAAGATAGGGGCGGGGTCGTTCGGCGAGATCTTCCGCGGCACAAACATACAGACGGGCGAGACCGTGGCCATCAAGCTGGAGCAGGCGAAGACGCGCCATCCACAGCTCGCCTTTGAGGCCCGATTCTACCGCATTCTCAACGCAGGCGGCGGGGTCGTGGGCATCCCCAACATTCTTTTTTATGGCGTGGAGGGCGAGTTCAACGTGATGGTGATGGACCTGCTGGGGCCCTCGCTCGAGGACCTCTTCAGCTTCTGTGATAGGAAGCTGTCGCTGAAGACAA
>NW_913955.1:0-1340 GCF_000209065.1 Trypanosoma cruzi | reverse complement strand
CCCAGCCACAATGGAAAAAGGGGGAGCAGACACCGAAAGCACGGCACACACACAACCGTGACACCAAACATTCCGGCAACCCCACAGCGTCACAAAAACAAAAACAAACGCGCACGGCTCTGCATGCGGACTCAATCACCTGTCCAGAGAGGCACACCCCACACATGGCACCGCCACCAACCAAGAAGCAAAAAAAAAGACGGAAAAACAAAATAAAAAACAACAACTAAAGTACGTCGGGTGGTTTTCGGTTCCCCGATTCCTAGAATCGCGGCCAACCAAGGATAAAGTAAAAAACGCACAGAACATCTTCGTCCTATCAGGATATACATTACTATGGGCAGCCAGTACCCTCACAACAACTCATTTCACACGCTTCCACAAACAAAGATCAAAATAATCGTTACTTCTAACAATCAAAATTGTACCATCCTTTGCTACATCTGAAACGCTTGGGCGCAGGAGAGGTGTCATTCCCAAAGCGCTGCATCAATGTTTCGTAGTCAGTCTCCCAAACATGGTGCACAACAACAGAACTCTCAGTGACTTTCCTTGCCCCAAAGCCACCGTGCACGTCATGAAAGCGGCATGGCCTTTCAGAAAAGAAGGCCACGTCCTTGTACCGCATCTCGTGCAGAACACGGCCAACCATCACATCCTCGTGATCCATGTTCAGGCTCAGAAACTCCGGTTCCCTCTCCTTGCTGTACGGCAAACGCACCAGACGCTGCAACGGCTTGTACGACACAAACTTCTCCGCCACGTCCCTCGCAAGCGTCGCACACATTCCACCCATGTACTTTAAGAACCTGCGGCGATAATACCTCAAAAAAACACCCCAGTACGTCTTGTGACGCGGGAGTGTGCGCAGGTCGGCAAGGTACTGCGGCACGCGAAGGAACATGTCGTCGTCACCCTTCGCAATGTACGGGACCGTGGGGAACAGACGCAAGGCAAAGTCAAACAAAAAGTATGTCTTGCGGCTCATGCCAATCTCAGCCTCCCGGCCCCAAAAGCCGGAGCCAGCAACGGTTTTGTTCGTCGTCACACGGCCCTCATCAATGGAGGTTGTAATGACGTCGTGCCACTGCGCCGCCTCCTCCAGCAGCGCGGCAGAGTAGTTGTAGCCGTGCGACGGGTGCCGCGCAAGGACGTACAGCACGAGCATCGCACCGGTGAAGCTGTTCGCCCTCGTCGCCACTCCGGGAAACCGCCAGCACGTCGACCGCTGCAGGTGGCGGCGCCGCTGCCTCGCCTCCACATCCACAGTGGGAATGCCAAGAACAATGAGAAAGTCTCGCTTCTTCCACGTGTCCACGACATCGCGGGGAACGTATCGC
>NW_913954.1:0-1339 GCF_000209065.1 Trypanosoma cruzi | reverse complement strand
ACAGCGTGTGGTGCAGCAGCCGCTCGAAAACGATTATCCGAGTGCAGCACCCCTGTGGGCAAGATCTCGCGAAATTCCTCCAAGCAGCGGATAGTTCCGGGTTGTTTGGCGTTCAGTGTGTGAACACGCAAACAGACATTGAAAGAGAGTGTCTCTGACCACCACCATTCATAATTCAAAACAAAAATTTAGACCACAGCGTGTGGTGCAGCAGCCGCTCGAAAACGATTATCCGAGTGCAGCACCGTTGTGGGCAGGAGCTCGCGAAATTCCTCCAAGCACGGATAATTCAGGGTTGTTTGGTGTCCGGAGTGTGAACACGCAAACAGACATTGAAAGAGAGTGTCTCTGACCACCACCATTCATAATTCGAAACAAAAATTTAGACCACAGCGTGTGGTGCAGCAGCCACTCGAAAACGATCCGCCGAGTGCAGCACCCCTGTGGGCAGGATCTCGCGAAATTCCTCCAAGCAGCGGATAGTTCCGGGTTGTTTGGCGTTCAGTGTGTGAACACGCAAACAGACATTGAAAGAGAGTGTCTCTGACCACCACCATTCATAATTCGAAACAAAAATTTAGACCACAGCGTGTGGTGCAGCAGCCGCTCGAAAACGATCCGCCGAGTGCAGCACCGCTTGTGGGCAAGATCTCGCGAAATTCCTCCAAGCAGCGGATAGTTCCGGGTTGTTTGGTGTCCGGAGTGTGAACACGCAAACAGACATTGAAAGAGAGTGCCTCTGACCACCACCATTCATAATTCGAAACAAAAATTTAGACCACAGCGTGTGGTGCAGCAGCCGCTCGAAAACGATCCGCCGAGTGCAGCACCGTTGTGGGCAGGATCTCGCGAAATTCCTCCAAGCAGCGGATAATTCAGGGTTGTTTGGTGTCCGGAGTGTGAACACGCAAACAGACATTGAAAGAGAGTGCCTCTGACCACCACCATTCATAATTCGAAACAAAAATTTAGACCACAGCGTGTGGTGCAGCGGCCACTCGAAAACGATCCGCCGAGTGCAGCACCGTTGTGGGCAGGATCTCGCGAAATTCCTCCAAGCAGCGGATAGTTCCGGGTTGTTTGGCGTTCAGTGTGTGAACACGCAAACAGACACTGAAAGAGAGTGTCTCTGACCACCACCATTCATAATTCGAAACAAAAATTTAGACCACAGCGTGTGGTGCAGCAGCCGCTCGAAAACGATCCGCCGAGTGCAGCACCGCTGTGGGCAAGATCTCGCGAAATTCCTCCAAGCAGCGGATAGTTCCGGGTTGTTTGGCGTTCAGTGTGTGAACACGCAAACAGACATTGAAAGAGAGTGCCTCTGACCACCACCATT
>NW_913953.1:0-1339 GCF_000209065.1 Trypanosoma cruzi | reverse complement strand
AGGAGTTTCGCGAGATCTTGCCCACAAGGGTGCTGCAGTCGGCGGATCGTTTTCGAGCGGCTGCTGCACCGCACGTTGTGGTCTAAATTTTTGTTTCGAATTATGAATGGTGGTGGTCAGAGACACTCTCTTTCACTATCTGTTTGTGTGTTCACACACTGGACGCCAAACAACCCTGAACCATCCGCTGCTTGGAGGAATTTCGCGAGATCTTGCCCACAAGGGTGCTGCACTCGCCGGATCGTTTTCGAGCGGCCGCTGCACCGCACGTTGTGGTCTAAATTTTTGTTTTGAATTATGAATGGTGGTGGTCAGAGACACTCTCTTTCAATGTCTGTTTGTGTGTTCACACACTGGACGCCAAACAACCCGGAACTATCCGCTGCTTGGAGGAATTTCGCGAGATCTTGCCCACAAGGGTGCTGCAGTCGGCGGATCGTTTTCGAGTGGCTGCTGCACCACACGCTGTGGTCTAAATTTTTGTTTTGAATTATGAATGGTGGTGGTCAGAGACACTCTCTTTCACTATCTGTTTGTGTGTTCACACACTGGACGCCAAACAACCCTGAATTATCCGCTGCTTGGAGGAGTTTCGCGAGATCTTGCCCACAAGGGTGCTGCAGTCGGCGGATCGTTTTCGAGCGGCTGCTGCACCGCACGTTGTGGTCTAAATTTTTGTTTCGAATTATGAATGGTGGTGGTCAGAGACACTCTCTTTCACTATCTGTTTGTGTGTTCACACACTGGACGCCAAACAACCCTGAATTATCCGCTGCTTGGAGGAATTTCGCGAGATCTTGCCCACAGGGGTGCTGCACTCGCCGGATCGTTTTCGAGCGGCGCTGCACCGCACGTTGTGGTCTAAATTTTTGTTTCGAATTATGAATGGTGGTGGTCAGAGACACTCTCTTTCAATGTCTGTTTGCGTGTCACACACTGGACGCCAAACAACCCTGAACTATCCGCTGCTTGGAGGAATTTCGCGAGATCTTGCCCACAGGGGTGCTGCACTCGGCGGATCGTTTTCGAGTGGCTGCTGCACCGCACGTTGTGGTCTAAATTTTTGTTTCGAATTATGAATGGTGGTGGTCAGAGACACTCTCCGTCAATGTCTGTTTGCGTGTTCACACACTGGACGCCAAACAACCCTGAACTATCCGCTGCTTGGAGGAATGTCGCGAGATCTTGCCCACAAGGGTGCTGCACTCGGCGGATCGTTTTCGAGTGGCTGCTGCACCGCACGTTGTGGTCTAAATTTTTGTTTCGAATTATGAATGGTGGTGGTCAGAGACACTCTCTTTCAATGTCTGTTTGCGTGTTCACACACTGGACGCCAAAC
>NW_913952.1:0-1339 GCF_000209065.1 Trypanosoma cruzi | reverse complement strand
TGGGAGCATCGATGCAGACCAGCAAATCACGTGCGGGAAGAGTAGCTTCTCCCGCCGAGCAGTGGGGAAAACAGCTTCAGCGCCCCAATGATGAGAGGTCGCCTGCACCTCCTCGCAGCCCTTACAGGCTCTGCAGGCAAAAAGATGCAGATGACGCTCTGCTGCACGCATGACGGCCGTTGCATCCTTCACAATGCCAATCGCATCCTGTCGCACCACACGCCGCAGCGGATGCGCACAGTCTCCGTCTCCCTTCCTCCTTTCACTCTCCCTGAGAACTCATCGGTGGCCGTGGCACACTTACCTGCATGTCGGAAAGCACTTGTTTTTCCTCTTCCCTCGCACATCGCACAGCAGCACCGTCAACCTCATTTCATCTCCCTTTATTCTACGTATCCTCTTCCGTCAACTCTTCCGATACCTCCGTCCGCCCACCTCCGTTCATGTCGTCTCCCCTTCGGGTGCTCGCACCGCACTCACGGTCTTTTTGATTGTTCTCTTCTGGCCGCATTGCGTTCCCATCAGCACCATTGGAGATAATTCCTCTCATGAATGAAGATTGTTGTCGCAAAGCGTTGTCGCCCTCCTAATCAAAGGGAAACAACAACGGATAAACGCCCGCAAAAAAACGCATGGCAGTCTTTCCCTACGAATGCGTGCACCCCAACTCATTCCATCTGTTTCCCCTCGTCAGTCATCCATGCCCACAGCTCCGCAAAAGCACGTTTTCACCCGTGATCCCGGAAAGAAATGCCGTTTCCCTCACCACCATCACATCCACACTGGTGCACAGTTGCCGCTCGCACGCACCCTCTTCCACAGAAAAAAAGCCAATCCACAAACAATAAAATAAAAAAGCAGCGCGATGCGTTGACAAATTCCTTCCGTTCCGTCTGTTTCGTGATGAAGCCCCGCTCCCTTGCTTATGTATTTCTGTCTCCTCTTCTTGTCACCCACACAAATAAAATGCTCAAACAAAGTCCTAAAAAACCTTTTATATGTCACCGACACCTGCTCTGCGCCCTTGTGTCGCGTCAATAAAAGACCGTCATTCACAAATGCACCCCGATGTTCAAAACAAACACCCGCACCCCGATAATCCTTTAACAGAGTATTAAGAGCAAGCTCAGAAGCACGCACCACCAATACAGTCATAAAGCCCGTAATGAAAAGTCCATTCCAGCATGGACCTTTTTTTTTTTTAAGACTTCATCGCAAATGGCCATATACGAATTGAACTTGTCCAAACAAAACATTCCTCTGTGACAAATCCATTCTCGTCATGAATCCTTCATGAAGCCTCGCCGCACTGGTTAAACTTTCATCACTCTATCGGCCA
>NW_913951.1:0-1339 GCF_000209065.1 Trypanosoma cruzi | reverse complement strand
CGATATTAGTGCAAATGGTAAATTTCATTTCTTGCGTTCCTCTTAGCCTTTCCGCTGCCTCCCGCCTCGCTTCTGTCAGTACCTGCGTGAGTACTCCGTTTGGTTTTCCCCTTGCAGGAGGAGTGATCGTATGCTTTCTTTCATAGTCCCTACGTTGCCCGAGAGAGAGCACACCTTCGTGAAGAGGCCTAGTAATGGCCTCCAGCGCTTGGTGCGCAGTCAAGTTAAGAATTTCTTCAAGAGGCCGCTGGTCGTGTAAGTAATCATCCGGCTCCTGAACAAACACCTCCATCGTCACGTTGTAGTCTTTCATCAACGCCCGCCCTGCCGCCAACATAATTCCAAAGGAAATCACTCAGCCTCGTGTTGGTGCTGCTCATGGTCCACTGCGGCCACACTTTACTCCCCAACACATGTCGAGCCGCAGCGTCGGAACCATCACAAGAGCCACGGCGAGGCGCCATCACAACACCCGTGTGGTGAAGCATCCCACTCGCACCACCCAACTGCGGCCAGCAGGCGCCGCTGGCTCCAAAGGACACTCGCGGCTGTTTCCTCCCGCAGTCCCAATGGCGTTGGGCGTGGCACACGCACGGCTCGGTGATCGGTGCGCCATGCAGCCGCACTGCAACGCCTGTCAGTGAAACAGTCGAGGCCCACCGCCCCGCAGCAACGCGAGGCCTGCAACCAACCCCAACACCGCCACACTATTGTTCTTTTTTATTTTGCTTTATTTACTTTGTCGGTCTGTTTGCCCCATCACCGACACCAAAAATAAGTGCACACATTCACAAAAGGAAAGAAACAAAGAGAAAAGGAGGCACGATCCCACCGTCCCGCCGCGGGTCACCACTCTCCTCCACACACCACCATTGCCGCGCAGGGGACCGCAGTCATACCGCAGAGTCAGCACCACAATGTGCACCACACCATCGTGCAGTGAACAATGGGTGGGACACGGCCATGCATCGCCCCGCTCCATTTTCCCACCACTCAAGTGTTGCGTGCCCGCACAAATTAGCAAACAGAACCAGAGCGCACACAAACCCAATCAACACCCTCACTCGCTGAAGCACATCATTCGCATGGAGTGACAGCTTTTGAGAACACACCAGCAGTAGCAGGCTGCACGGAATTTCCCTGCCAACCCCGCAAAGAGACACAACAACTCTGCGGAGTCAAGGTGGCTGCCCCTCGGTGATGCCCGCAGCTCACATGACAGGAATAATCCCACGCACGCACAGTTCCGGACACCTCGCTGTTTGAGTGCCCACAGAACATGTGAAAAAATACCTGCGCGTAAGATGGAATTAAATATGCCGAAAGTCGGTGTGCTTTC
>NW_913950.1:0-1339 GCF_000209065.1 Trypanosoma cruzi | reverse complement strand
AGCGTGCTGACATCGCGCGCACGCAGGTGGCGGCTGTGTTCGGCGACGCTGTTGGCGTGTTGTTTGTTGGCGGCGTGGCGCTGTCGTCGCGCGGTGCGCTGTACGTGGACGGGCTGTTGGTGCAGACGGCGCTGGGGCTGTGCGTGTTGGTGGAGGGCGGTGTTGAGGCGAGTGGCGGCTCCGTGGTGGCGTTTGTTGACAGCGGCTTCCTGCTTTGCAAGCACGCGGTGTCTGTGCGTGGGGCTGTGAGCGTGTCGGACTCCGCTGTGGCGCTTGTGCGGAGCGAATTCTTGTCGACGGAGGAATACGCGGTGGCGTTTTATTCGACGGTGAGTCTGGCCGACGGGTCGATGCTGCTGGCGAAGGGCAACGTGCACGACGGTGTCTCGAGGGAGATGCTCTACGCCGCTGGCGCCGTGACCGCTGCTGGGAGCACGCTGAGCTTTGTGCGCAACCGAGCGCTGCTGCCGCGGATGCTGTCGCTGAGCCTGTCGCTTGCGTCTGGGGCGCATTTGAGGGTGGCGTGCAACGACGCGGGTGGACGTGTCCTGTCGACGGCGGAGGAGTACGCAGCGGCTGGTTTTGGCGACGCTGGGCGCATCGACGTTGCTGGGTGCGGCGACTGCGACAGGGACACGCACTGCTACGCTCCCGGGACGGCGTCGGCGAGCATGAGGAACGGTGTGTGCGTGTGCTTGTGCGGCAGCGGCGGGTACGGCGAGGCGTGCGTGCCTGTGGGAGCTCCCGCGCTGCCGCCCGCTGTGGGCACTGCGCCGAGTGTGTTGTTCCGCGAGGGCGTGACGGTTCAGTCGGTGTTCGTTGTGCCTGCCGGTGTGAGCGAGGTGACGCTGCGCCACGTTGTGCTGGACGGCGTGAGTCCGGTGCTCTACGTGCCGTGGATGGCGCGAGACGGCGTGCGGATTGTTGTGCAGAACGTGTCGCTGCTGAACGGTGCCGTGCTGTACGTGATGGGCGGTGGAGCGTTGCGCGGTGCGGTGGCGGCGGGGAGCGACGAGGGCGGGCCGGTGGAGCTGTCGGTGTGCGACGTGGAGGCGCTGAACGGTGCGCTTGTGCTGAGCGGCACGTTCCCTGCGGGGTCCGTGCTGACGGTGACGGACTCCCTGCTGGTTGCCGCGAGGCCGACGCCGCTTGTGTATCTTCCCGGCTCGCAGTCCTCGCCGTACGCACCGGTGCTGGTGCTGTCGGGCCTGCGGCTCGTGCGGTCCGTGCTGGTTGTGTCCGGCGTTGCTCTCGTGACCGTGATGACTGGTGGGCGAACGGTGGTGGTGGACGGCGCTGTGCTGGAGCTTGTCGGTGGCGGTGTCGCACTGGACGCGGC
>NW_913949.1:0-1338 GCF_000209065.1 Trypanosoma cruzi | reverse complement strand
ATTGAGGCCGGCTACCGGTTCGTTGCTGGGTGCCTGACGGTCGCGGGACGGGAGGTGACGACGGCGGCAGAACTGGAGCTGAACGGCATCACCAACGTGACGACGGTTGCGGTGTGCGGGGAGTGCACGAGAGAGGGCGACTGCTTTGCTCCGCTGACGACGGCGGTCATTGACTGCAAGTGCCAGTGCGCTGCTGGAGGGCACGGCGATGTGTGTGTACCGACGCCTGTGCCTGCTGGCCCGCCGCCACCGCCGCCGCCGCCGCCAGTGTCGCCAGCACCGCCCACGCCGCTGCCACCGCCGGTTGGTGAGTGCATCAGCGACATGTTGTACCCCGAGGTTGCGCAGTCTGTGGGCAGCGGGCTGTCGTGGCTGTGCTACCGCAACGTGACGTTCAGCGGGGGCGGCATGAGCATGACGGTGCTGATAGGGGCGATGGCGGGCGACGTGGCGAATGTCACGTTCGATGGATGCACGTGGAGGGACGGCGCCGTTCTGTTGCTGTTGGGCAACGCGCACGCCGCTGTGGGGTCGCTGAACATCCTCGTCGCCGGCAACACATTTAGTGACGCGCTGCTCAGCCCGGAGGGTGGGTTTCCACCGCACACGAACATCACCATCAGCGGGAACCGCTTCACTGTCACGAGGCTGATCCCTCGGTCGGGTTTGGAACTTGGGAGGCCGTCGTGTGTTGCGATGAATGGACTGGCGATAAGCAACGACTCCACGGTGGTGCTCAGTGGCAATGTGTTTCAGAGCGTGACGGCATCGTCAAGCGCCATTCATGTTGTCAGATCTGCGCTGAGGGTGTCGTGGCACTCCGTGTTTGCGGTGATAGGCAACACTTTTCATATGGACGGCAGTAACGGTACGCTGATATATCTTGAAGGGTCTTTCCAATCCTCGTCACTGATTGTACTGAACAACTCTGCCGTGGTGATTCGAGGCAACGCTGTGACGAGGCCGGTGCAGTACTTCATGCACATTTTGTCGGCCTTACGTGTGGAGTCTTTTTCAGCGGTTGTTTTTCATGGCAACGACATGCAGGGAAGCTTGGCTGTGTTTTATTCAGCTTTTTCTACCCACATCTACTACAACTCCTGGCTGCAGTTGAGCGGCAACCTCTGCCGTGAATCCCCATTGTATGCGTTTACTTTATTTGACCCCAAAGTGAATCTCCGCGACTCCACGGTGTCTGTGTCCCGCAACCGATTCATGTCCAGCACATTCACGCCGACAGTTTTACGGATACCCACGGTGTCCAGCTATCTCACGAACGGAGCGGTTGTGGCTGCGTGCAACACCGTGAACGGCGAGGGGGAAGCTTACTACGCCATT
>NW_913948.1:0-1338 GCF_000209065.1 Trypanosoma cruzi | reverse complement strand
AAATGAAAAAATCGCAAGTTTTTACTTCTCGCCTTCCGCCTGCAGCCCACTCCATGCCCCCTCCCTCCCGTGCAATGCTCGCAGGTTGTCTTACAAAAGGTCAGCCTCACGTTGCACACGCCGTCCCAGAGCCGTTATTGCATGAGAGAGTGTGTGCCAGTTCCCACCGGGCCCAGCGGAGAAAAAGGGGCCGGAAAGAGGGAGACGTATATTCATGCATGAATGAAGAAGCTGAAGTGTGTGCCGCAACGCCTCTGCCTCCGCCTCGGCCGCCTTTTTCTCGCTCGCCATAACTTCCGCACACGCGTTGCGTTCCTGGGCCAGTCGCTCAGACTCCACTCGCAGCTGGTCCACGAGTTGGCGCACGGACCGCTCGCGGATGGCACCTTCCAGGTGGATGCTTTGCATCTCCCGTTGCACCGCCGCCTTCAATCGACCTACGCGTTCGAGTTCGCAAAGAGTCAATTCGCGTCGTTGCTGCTCCCTCGTACCGTAGGGAGGCCGACTCCCCTCGCCTGAAACAAATAAAGACGCACAGCTCAGGCACTGCGTACAAACCACCCAATCCCAGTCAAACTCCGCCCTCCTTGCCTCCTCGATGGCGCAAAAAGCCTCTCGCGTGACGTGTTCTTCTCTTTCCAGAGTCTCCCGCGCCATTTGCCTCACATCTTCGCTCTTCAGACGGATACCCCTCTCAAACCCATCATCGTCACCGCTGTCTCCTACCTCGTCCTCTTCCACTCCTAGCGCCCATGATTGCTCGAAAGTCGCAAGCTCGTCCCTTTCTACACAAAGGGCAGCACACAAGCGGCTGAGACGCTGGCATTGCTCGTTCACACGGCACAGTTCTGAGTCCTCGTATGGGCGGCTCGACACCTCCACATCGCTTGTGTGCGCCCTCATCAAACTCGTTTCCCTTGTCGAAGTCGATCGAGACGTCCCAAACACGGAACGAAGAGATGTATCCCTCCTTTTCCGGGAAATGATGCCCAAAAGCCTCTCTTTCTGCTCTCGAGCAGCGCTTATTTCCCTGTCTAGAGCTTCCCTGTGCATTAATGTGCGTTTATTTTCTTCCTCCCGAATTCTCGCAAGGTGGGCACAGTAGCTTTCTACGCGTCCTCTTTCCATCTTCAGCTCCCACTCCAACTGTCGGCGAAGATGCGCAACTCGTCGGCCTTCCATCTCATTACGCATTTCCACCTGCTGGCGCATGTCCTCTTCCAACTGTTCCCTCGAGTGCCGCGCCGCGCTATACTCGCTCTCCAAACGCCTTTGCTCCCTGGCCAAGCCACGCACCTTTTCACGTAAACGAAGTATCGTGCCTTCCAACGCCTCGTT
>NW_913947.1:0-1338 GCF_000209065.1 Trypanosoma cruzi | reverse complement strand
GGTAGGCGGTGTGGAACTCATTGTTGCGGTGCACCAGCCAGCTGCCACCAACCACGGTCAATGTGTTTGCAATGAGCATGGCAAAGCCAAGACGGAAAATGCTGGACACAATCTGCAGCACGCTGCCGCCAGCCACAACAACATTCTTGAACACACACGCGCCTTCGTAGAAGCCAATGCTCGGCGCACTCCACGAGCTGTTCTGTATGGAGAACACAGAGCCGCCGACAACACGCAGTTCCGACGTAAGAGCGTACATTACGTGTGTCCGCGACATGACAACGCAGTTGTCCATGTAGAATACGCTGGACAGGTTGGCGCAAAGGCCGCGTTCCACAAGGATCGCAGCGCACAAACCCCCGCCACACACCAGCGTCGACCGCGTCATGACAAACCGCGTCGACAGAAGCCGGACACCGTCCAGGACAAGCGCGGGGCCGCACCGAAATCCCTCGTGGCCACGGGTCGTCGGCACGTACTGCGACCCGCCAACCGTCGCACGCAGCGTTGAGTTCGCCAGCAGCACACTCGAGTGCAGCGGCATCGCGCCATGCAGCACGATCGTGCCCTCCAGCGACGTCACATTCGTCATGTTGACGAAAGCGTGGGGCATCAGGCGTGCCGTGCTCTCGCTGAGGCCGCCAATTCGCAGCTGTGCGCCGCCCTCAAGCACGCAGTGGCGCAGCGTCACGTTCAGCGCGTCAGCGAACGCATCCATCGAGCGCAGGTCCACCGCCACAGTGATCGGCCCGCTGAACACCACCGAGTCGAAGCACGCCGTCGCACGCCCGTCGCCAACCGTCACCGACTCCGTCAGCGTCACGCCACTCACGCAGTCCTCCGCGCCGCCACCACCGCCGCCGGCCCTCGCAGGCGGCACGTCGAACGGCAGGCACGCCTCGCCCACACCGCCGGCACGGCAGCCGCACATGCAGTCAGTGAACGACGCCGTCAGCGCATCGAAGCAGGCCAGCGCTGCCGCACAGCCGTCGCACGGCACCACGCTCACGGAGGGCAGGCCGGCCATGCGGTAGTCCCCACTGCTCTGCAGCACCCGGCCGCCGGCACGGTTGCACTGCACCGACACGACGCCGCTCGTGATCGTCAGCCCGGAGACAAGCGTCGCGCCGGTGGCAGCGCAGCGCGCAATCGACACGGTGCCGCCGCTCAGCGTCACCCCCGACAGCGACGCCACAGACGACGCCTCGCCCACCGCCCACACGTCGTGCAGGTCCAGCCACCCGCCGGCACTGACCGTCCCACCGTCGCAGCGCACAAGCGACGACGCAACAGACCCCTCAACGCCCACGAAGCGCAGCACCGAGTCGGACAGCGCAA
>NW_913946.1:0-1338 GCF_000209065.1 Trypanosoma cruzi | reverse complement strand
GCATGCCGTTGCCGAGCCACACGGCGACGCTGACGGAGACGCGCAGCCCGACGATGACGCCAACGTGGACGCCGCACTACAGTCCGACGCCGTACGGGCCGACGGAGACGCTGCAGGTGACGGAGACGGTGGCGCTGCCGCCCACATGGACCCCGACGGCGTCGGTGAGCAGCACGCTGTGGTGGAGCGACGTGGCGTGCCCGACGCTCGCCGTGACGACGACGGCGGATGGTGGGAGCCTGACGCAGAACGACATCCGCGGCGGTGGGAGCGTTGTCCCGACGCTGCTGATGGCGGCGCTGCCGCCGCCGTTTCGTTGGGCACGCGACCCGCAGCTTGGCACGCACCTGAGCTTCGTGCCGGTGTCGACGGCGCAGCCGAGCGGGTTCGGTGGTCCGTGGGGAGCGATGCTGAGCAACGCGACGTGGGTGCGCAACGCGACGAATCCGTCCACCGTCCTGGAGCTGGCTGTGCCCGTGCACCGCGGTTACTTCATTGCTGCCGACGAGACGATAGTCATTCGCTGCGACGCTGCGGCGGTGTCCGGCGGCTGCAAGGGTGTGCTGCTTGGGTCCTTCACGATCAGGTCGAACACGCTGCCCGCCGCTGCCGGCGCCCTCTCGGCGATCACCGGCGTTGTTGCGGGTGCGGCGGCTGTTGCCGTGGTGGTGACCGGCGGGCTGGGCTCCGTCCTGGAGATGCAGGCGCTCGGCGTGTTTGCGAGGATGCCATGCGCCTCGGCGCAGGAGCGTGCGAGCACCGTTGCGCTGCCGTACTTCCTGTCGGTGTTTGCTGCCCTTGATCCGCTGTGGATGGTGGTGGGCAACGCGCTGCTCGCCGCTGTGTTCGGGTGCGTGCACTACGGTGTGACGGCGGCCTTCCAGCGGTGGCGCGGCGTGGACGCGGCGAGTGCGTGGGCGGCGATGCGCTTTCCGAGCCTGACGTACGTTGTGGCGCACGCGATGCACCTCGGCATCTTCTTCGGCTCGGTGCGTGCACTGGCGATGCCCGGCGCCCGCGTGCAGCACCGCGTGATCGGTGTCGTTGGCGTGCTGTACGGTGTGGCGTTCCCTGCTGGCGTGTGCTACTTCATTGCCCGCCACGTGGGCGCGAGCTTCACGAGGTACTGGCAGTTTTCGAGGAAGCCGCTGCCCGAGCGCCTGCTGTACCCCGTCGGATATTGGCACCCCGCGGCGCAGCAGCGGATGTACGGCGGCATGCTGACGAACATGAGGGGCAACCGCGTGTACTGGTGCGTGTTCCAGCTGTCGGTGCTGTGTGTGGTGTGCTTGATTGCGGCTGTGCAGTCGCCCGTGGGAGGCTGCCACGTCCTGTACT
>NW_913945.1:0-1338 GCF_000209065.1 Trypanosoma cruzi | reverse complement strand
TTCATGACGCGAGCGGCTCATTGTGGAACGGGATAAAGAGGGTGGCAGTGTCTTTCTCTCCGGAGACAAACATTGGCGCATACGTCACAGGCAACAACGCGGTGCTCCTCGGGTTTATTTGAAATGATTTGGGTGCTGTCCACAGCCGGCTGTCAATGACAGGTTTTATTGTCCATGTCCCATCCGTAGGATTATCCACAGGCACCGTCTTTGTAGTGGTGGCCTTTGCACAACACGAAAATGTCAAAACTGCCTCCGCCTTGGGCCGCTCAGTAGCATGTGCCTCCACATTGACAGTTGCGGCTGGGGCGTCATCAAATTCCACACGAACATTGCGTCTAAAGACGTTCCCTGCATCTTTTGGGGTATACACAAACTCGCACACCTGTTCCGAGTGGGCACGAACCAAACCTGTGGGTGGGACAACCCTCATTTCGCTCTGTGTCGAAAGTGTCGGATCCCACCTGAAGCGCTGCGAGATATCACCGCTGTTCATGATGACAATGCGTCGAAAAGCCGTGGTGCCCACAACAACATCATTAAAAAGAATATTTTGAACATCCAAATGAACCTCCGCGTCCTCGCAGAAGGCCGAGACAACAACAAGCGGCATCTCCCGCCCACAGACAAGCATTCGCAGCTCCCGCTGGAATTCTGGCATGCGGGCAGTGGGCTTAAATGAAACCGTAACCGTTCGAACTTCACGGGGTCGCATGAGAAAAGGTTCATTTGGAAAGATCGAAATGCCCTTCTCCCGCAGAGCCTCATCCACGCAGTTAACAAAGGAGATTGGTGTAACGGCACGACTTCGGCAATCCAATCGCAACTCGGCCACGCGTCGTTCGCCAATGCGGGCGCCACCCAACTTTATGGAACGAATAGGCACCTCAATGCGCGGAATAATGCCCTCCCCCTTAAGTGGGATGTAGATGGAGTAACTGCCGTTGAAAGTAATTTGAAGTTCACTCGTGAAATCCCCAACCTCGGGCGGGGCAAAACTAATCACAAGATTCCGCATCTCACCAGGAGAAAGAACAAAAGAGGTGCCATCCAATTCAAATATGCCATTCTTGGAAAGAATACAATCCAATGCCACACTCTCCTTCGCCTCCGTATTCATCATCGACAATGTCTTAGTTACAACAGAATCCGAGGAGAACTCCGTGATGAAGCATGGTCCAAAATCATGGTTCATAAAGCTGAGCTGCACCTTTGGCACATAAGCGACGGCTCCCAAACGAATGTTGTACACAGGCACTTTATCAATCCGGCATTGAATTTTAAAGTTGCGCAATATCTCCTCCTCTGTGGGGAAGTACACCAGTGACATAACCGCAC
>NW_913943.1:0-1337 GCF_000209065.1 Trypanosoma cruzi | reverse complement strand
TCGGCACGTACTGCGACCCGCCAACCGTCGCGCGCATCTTTGAGTTCGCCAGCAGCACTCTCGAGTGCAGCGGCATCGCGCCATGCAGCACGATCGTGCCCTCCAGCGACGTCACGTTCGTCATGTTGACGAAAGCGTGGGGCATCAGGCGCGCCGTGATCTCGCTGAGGCCGCCAATCCGCAGCTGCGCACCGCCCGCAAGCACGCAGTGGCGCAGCGTCACGTTCAGCGCGTCAGCGAACGCGTCCATCGAGCGCAGGTCCACCGCCACAGTGATCGGCCCGCTGAACACCACCGAGTCGAAGCACGTCGTCGCCCGCCCACCGCCAACCGTCACGGACTCCGTCAGCGTCACGCCACTCACGCAGCCCTGCGCACCGCCACCACCGGACCTCGCAGGCGGCACGTCGAACGGCAGGCACGCCTCGCCCACACCGCCGGCACGGCAGCTGCACACGCAGTCGGTGAACGACGCAGTCAGCGCATCAAAGCACGCCAGCGCTGCCGCACAGCAGTCGCACGGCACCACGCCCACGGAGGGCAGGCCGGCCATGCGGTAGTCGCCGCTGCTCTGCAGCACCCGGCCGCCAGCACGGTTGCACTGCACCGACACGACGCCGCTCGTGATCGTCAGCCCGGAGACAAGCGTAGCGCCAGTGGCAGCGCAGCGCGCAATCGACACGGCGCCGCCGCTGAGCGTCACCCCCGACAGCGACGCCACCGACGACGCCTCGCCCACCGCCCACACGTCGTGCATGTCCAGCCACCCGCCGCCACCGACCGTCCCACCGTCGCAGCGCACCAGCGACGACGCAACAGACCCCTCAACGCCAACGAAGCGCAGCACCGAATCAAGCACCGCGAGGCGCTCGCCGAGCACAATGCCGCCGCCGCTGCTCACAACCGACACGTTTGTCACAGAGAGCACCGAGTGGCTCCGCAAACTAACACGCGACGAGGACGCCACATGCATCGCGGACGCGGTCGGACCGCCCGACGTCACCAGCGACACGCCGTCAAGCACCACCGCGCTCGACAGCAGTTCCACACCGCCGCCAACGTACACCGCCGACCCGCCCACGTGCGACGACCTCAGCACAGTGTTGCTCACACGCAGCTGCGACTGCAACAGCGACGTCGCGTACAGCACAAGCGGCGATGCCACCGCGTCCGTCAGCCCGCTCAGCTGCGAGTAGTGCATCGGCCCCGGCGTCACAATCGTCGAGTCGCGGACCGTCACGTTCGTGTGTGCCGGCAGGTTGTGCACAAACACGAGCGAGCAGTAGCCGCCGGACAGCCCGCTCACGCTCACCTCCAGGCTCCGGTCACTCGCCGGC
>NW_913942.1:0-1337 GCF_000209065.1 Trypanosoma cruzi | reverse complement strand
AAGAACCTCCGCTGTGATGGTGCCACTTTGAAATCGACGGCAGACTTCGTTGGCGTGTTGAAGTAACTTATCCCACTGCTCTGGGTGGCACGGTGCCTCGTCGAGGGCCGCCGCTACAACGGCTATTTGATGCGTCTGAGTGGCAGACGCCGTTGAAAGGCAGCCAAAGCAGATGCGCTGAAGGGGCACGTGCCACTCCGTCCGTAATAACGTGCGGCGCAAATGTACAATGGCGCTCGTGATCGAAATCACCTGCGTGTCGTTAAGTGGAACCCCTTCATTGTCCCTCACGGTGCCCTCACGACGTGACAACTCCGCGCCCAGCAATTCGGCCGAAGCTGAGAGAAAAGCCTCGTGGTCAAACCGAAGGGCACGCAGAGAAGTCATACAACTGGCCAATTCTTCACCCTTGAAGGAAGTAATAATGTTCACCGCACGATCACAAAAAGGCGTCGTCACCTCTGTGTGACGAGCGATGCCAAGTTTAACCGTGCTGTAAAGCACCAACGTGATGTCACGTGGACTTGTGTGGCTTGCCGAAACACGTAAACGAGGTAACATCTGTTGCACGACGCGAATCACACCTTTCAGGACAAAAGTGAAAACGTACATTAGCAAACAGAGATCATGTACGGTAGTCCTTGACTTCTTCTCCAGAATATGTGTTGCCGTGGTGGAGTAAAACTCAATGTCACTAAACCCCAGCGTCGCGCACCGCAGAAGGACATTGACCAAATCCGGGGTGTCGAATCGGCCAGGATTTTCCCTGGTGTACTCCACCACCACCAGCAGTAAGTCATTGAACGGCAAACGGCTCTGAGCAAGGCCCTCCAAAAGAAGAGTTGCCTCACGCGCTGTGAGAAGACGCACCCAATTTTTCTGTGAAGAGAGAGACTGAAAAAGATCCGAAAGAAAGGCTTTTCGTGCGGCTGGAAGCGGCGCCAGCATGGCGGCAAGCTCCACCTGAACTCGTAGTGGCGCGTTTGCCGCCGCGACTGACATCATAGACATGTGTTGTTCAAGCAGTGCATGACCCCCGTATGCACGGAGAGAAATCATGACTCCCGCAACAATCGGCAGCCGCTTGGCATTCATACTTGCCGCTACGTCGTCAAACTTGAGGTCACGAACCAAAGCGGCGTAGAACTGCGTTGGTTGTACCTCTGCGGGAAACAATTTCAATGCGCCGTCGGCCAACAAAAGCATACGGTGTCCAAGCACAGGGATGGCACTCTCGGCACACTCATCCAAGAGTCGAGAGAGCGGTTGGGAAGCAGAGACCAACCATTCCTTTTTGTGGAAACGCATCATGAGTCTTATAAGTGCGGTCGTTCTGG
>NW_913941.1:0-1337 GCF_000209065.1 Trypanosoma cruzi | reverse complement strand
ATGTGGCTGAGACAGACACGTGGCGAACATCTTTTTTCGCCATTGACGATCTGTTCTGCGCCTGGTTGCCACAGCGAATTGTAGACGTTTACCCCGTACAATACCGCGAGATGATTCCTGCCGTCCGCTATGGCACGCCGCAGTCGTGCCAATCTGCTCTAAATTTACCCACTGGCTCTGCAGTGGGGTCTGCCGAGCGTGCCTCTGATGACGCGCTGTTCCTGAACCGTTTGATTGCCGCGTGGGGATACCGACTTGTGCCGCGCGCTTTTCAGAGCAACGGGGCCGCAGCTTTTCATTGGGCGAGCGAAGCGCCGGGTCCCGTGTTGCGCCAAGCCTACATGCCACTGATGTGTCTGAATTGTGTCGCTGGCGGTGCTCATCATGATTGCCATCGCGCCTCATCATTGCAGCAGGCGACCACCCGAAAGGAATAATTGCCAGGAATGAATTATAAACGAAGCGCGAAAGCAAGAGGGCAAGAAACTGCGGGACACACTGGGGAAGTTGGAGTCCCGCAACTGTCATCAAAGTAAAGCGGGCGCGTGGTATGCGAAAACGTGTGCTCGGGAGCGTACGGCGGGTCATGACGCTCGAAAATGGGAATCGCCTCGATGGGCCCGGCTGTCCCCCGCATATTCCACAGGCCCGCCCCACGGAAATGAGACATGCGAGGGCAAGCGAGGGAACACATAAGAATGCTCTTTTTTGGGTGGGGTCCAGTGTTTTTTTGTGCTCCATCTCTTTTTTGCTCTTGCGTCTGCCACGCGCACGCGGAACGCGTTTTTTGCGAATGTTTGGCGCGAAATGTGCTGAAGTGCGGATGGCGTTTAGTCCGAGAAATCTGCTGCCCAACAATATTTCCATTGCTTTCCGGAGGCATCAGCGGATCGAACCTCAATATCGCTTGCTTGGTTGATTAGTATTCTGTGTGTGTGACGTGCGAGCCACTGCTGCTGTTGCTCGTGATCATGTCTCCTTCTCGGCGGCTGAGCGGAGGGCGTTGGAGGTGCAAGCATCGCGGGTGATGGGCGATGTGCCTTTGACGAGGGATGCGCTTCTTTACCACGAATGGTTTTACTTCCAGAAACGATCTGCATCACGGAGCAGACAGTGTTGGAAGGTTTTGCAATGGTGTTTGAGGAAATCACGTATGGATTGCCTTGGTATGTTTGTGGGCTGTTCATCATGATGACACTTGTGAATTCACAAAGGAGGACCGCGCAAACTGGACTTGTCGGCCGCGACGATAACCCGGTGTGAGAAGGGATTACCGGAATATTGGGAGCGAATTGCTGCATGTTGTTTTTTCTGGGCCTGTTGGCTAGTTTCTCAGC
>NW_913940.1:0-1337 GCF_000209065.1 Trypanosoma cruzi | reverse complement strand
TACGGAATAATTAATACTGATGCTGCAACCACGACGTTGCCCTCCACACGCCACTGCGCACCACCCTCGAGTCTCACCAAGCCGTCCAAGTACAACAGCGCGGAATTTAAAAACCTCTTTCTGCCAACAAAGTTGCAGTCCGCCACTCGCAGCAGCCCCGCGGAGCTCACGGTGGTGTCCCCGTTAAGATACAAGCCATTAGCCGCGCTCATCGTGTTGTTCTCCACGTCAAAGTAGCCGCCATTGTTCACATCAACAGCATAAGCATAAACAGATGATTCCACACCGTCATTCTCTATCGTCCTCAGCGTATTTCCCTTCACAACGATACCGCCACCATCAAAAACAACAGCATCGGAGAAATAAACGGCGTAACTATTCCCTTCGATGCTGTTGTCAAGCAGCTGCAGCGTCGAATTTTTCCCAGGATCAAAATCCAGAAAGGCAATGGCGTGGCCCGACGTCGTCACAAACACACTGCCCGCCACCAGTATCTGGGATCTCGAGCCAAAATGGCCCTCAAACTCCAACGCTCCAGAATCCAGCAACGAAGATGTCACGTTCACGTGCACGCGTGCACCACTCCCCCTGATCGACAGGCCCATGAGGACGCACTGCAGCAGCGTGATGTTCAGTGTCTGCTCTGGCGCGTCAACGCTCCACAGGTCCAGCACGATCGCGGCGGTGAAGGTCACGTTGACGAAGCACAGACCACGCACACCGGGATCAGGATAGTCCACGGAGCTGATGCTGCCACCGTGCACGCAGCGGACCTCCGTGTCGGTGGCATTGGGGAGCGGGAGCGGCCCAAGGCCGTCCGGAACCGCAGCTGGCAGACACGTGTCACCGTGGCCGCCAGCAGCGCACACACACGCACAGCCGCTGATGCTGCTCGTCCTCGCAGCAAAGCACACGGCGTCCACGGTGCAAGCGCCACAATCCAGCACCGTAACGGGCGACCCAATATTGAGCTCTTCTTTGTAATTCGTCACAGGAGAGCCCCTTATCTCGTTGCACACGCCGTAGACGATCGGGCTCGAGTCGGATGACAGTGACCACTTGCTTGTCATACCTGTAAAGGACAAGAACGAGCCGTACGTGAAGTTGTTGTCAATTATCGACCACACACTCCGATCGCGGAACGCCAAGCTGTTCTCCTTGGCCACGTACACAACGTAGGCGGTGCAGAACCCGTTGTCGCGGTGCACCAGCCAGCTGCCGCCAGTCACAGTCAGCGTGTTTGCCATGAGCATGGCGAAGCCGAGACGGAACGTGCTGGACACAATCTGCAGCACGCTGCCGCCATCCACCACAACGTCCTCAAACACACACGCACT
>NW_913939.1:0-1337 GCF_000209065.1 Trypanosoma cruzi | reverse complement strand
TTTGTGGAGTCCCGATGCCTACATAAAAGACCAGCAGCTGCTTGAAGAAATTTCTAATTTAAAGGATTATCAGCTTTTAACAGATAGGCGCAAGCTTACGGACGGGAATGTGATGTTTCTCGAAAACTGGAGGGAATTTAAAGATAAGGCTACTGTCACTCCCCTTGCAAGGAAAAAATTTGACGATGCCCTCACTCAGATACGGAAAGAAGTAGCAAGGTGGGAGGCAGAAGAAAGGGCGAAGCAGAGGGCAGAAGAAGATGCGAGGCAGGATACTGAAGAAAAGACAACCAAGCTGGAGGGATTCTACGAGTCTGTGTACGGTGCGAAGTGGGGCCATGTCTTGGGTTTTTATGACAATAAGATTTTTGAGGACCGAATGGAGATACATGAGGGAAAACCACCGCAGTCATGGACTTACAAGACGGAAGGTCTAACTTTCGAAAAGGATGACGGTGTGGAGCAGTTCAGACCGCCACGTCCCAGGCTGATGGTGCTCACCTCGGACAAGGGATGGCCGTACTCGTGGAGGGAGAATAAACCCATTGTTGACTGCTATGTGAACTGTGAGGTGGAGCGAGTGTGGCAGATTGTTGAGCGTGATCTGGAAGACTTGTCTAACCCTTTCGGTGGGTACGGCCCCACGCTTAGGCAGCGTATCTTGATTGGAACGCCCGGGATCGGGAATTCGATGAATGCCGGTTCGTACCTTCTCTACCAGCTGCTGCACTGCAATGCCGAGAAAATCCAAGTGGTTGTCCACTGTTTTGGAGAGGATGAGGCCTACGTCTTTGACAAAACCACCAAGACGGTGACAAAATACGTGGGTAGTGAAGCATCCGAGAGTGTTGTGTCGAGTTTGTCGCAGGGTGGGATGAAAGGGTATATAATCTACGACGTGCCAACGAATGGGTCACAGCTGCCGATAAGTTTTTCGCCCTCCACCGGATGGGGCACGATTGTGCTGGCATCCCCAAAGGTAAGGGACATTCGTGAGTTTGTGCGTCAACGAATTTCCCGCCAAATCACCATGAATTGCCCCGAAGAGATGGATGTGAAGGCGATGTGTGCATGGATGAAGCGCGATTGGACTCCACAGGGGCAAGAGAAATACTGGAGGATGGTCTCCGAACAAATGATTTTTTTGGGGCCGATTCTGCGTTACATCTTTGATGCGAAAGACTTCAGTAAACGATATAATGAACTTGATCGTGTCTTGAGATCGATAAAATCTCGGGATGATGTAGTTTGCGTTACATATGAAGCAGTTACGGCATGGTTTACCGAGAATCCGTTTCACAAACTCATGTATGTTAAACGAGAAAAAGGAAGAATTG
>NW_913938.1:0-1337 GCF_000209065.1 Trypanosoma cruzi | reverse complement strand
CGACGGCGCTTCAGTTGCATCGCGGTGGTCTTCCGCAGGGACCTGCGGGAACTGGCAAGACAGAGACAGTGAAGGATCTTGGGAAAGGCCTTGGTAAGTATGTCATGGTATTTAACTGCTCGGACGGTTTAGACTACAAGTCGGTGGGCCGCATGCTGAGTGGCATTGCTCAAACAGGCTCCTGGTCATGTTTCGACGAGTTTAACCGTATCGAAGTGGAGGTGCTTTCTGTTGTGGCCCAGCAGATTTTGTCTATTCTTAGTGCAGTGGCTGAGCGGAAGAGCCATTTCATTTTTGAGGGCTCTGACATCGTACTCAATATGAATTGTGGGCTTTTTGTGACGATGAACCCCGGCTACGCGGGTCGTTCCGAATTACCCGACAACCTCAAGGCACTACTACGTCCCATTTCTATGATGGTGCCAGACTTTGCGTTAATCTGCGAAATTACACTACTCTCTGAGGGGTTTGAGGAGTCGGAGGTTCTCTCAAAGAAGGTGTCTATCCTGTACGAACTCATGGAGAAGCAGTTGTCAAAGCAGGACCATTATGACTTTTCCCTCCGTAATATCAAGGCGGTGCTTGTGCAGGCGGGGAACCTGAAGCGGGAGAACTTCCCCGGAACGGAGTCTCAGCTCTGCCTGAAGGCCATGCGAGACATGAACCTACCGAAGTTCATCAAGGAAGACGTCCCTTTATTTCTTGGCATGTTGAGCGATCTCTTCCCAGGGGTGGAGGCGGAGGGCAGCGGATTGGGCGATCTTGAAGAGGCAGCGGTGAAGGAGTTGCAGGACAAAGGCCTTGAGGTGAATGCACACATTGTGACCAAAACACTGCAGCTATGGGATACCCTCCGAACACGTCATGGTGTGATGGTTGTTGGGCAAACTGGTTCTGGGAAAACTGTGACGTGGCGTAACTTGAGTGGTGCCCTGCGGTTACTGAAGGAAAAAAATTTGGAGCCGGGGTTGTATGAACCGGTGCGTGTTTCTCTTTTGAATCCAAAGTCTGTGACGATGGATGAACTTTACGGCAGCTACAATCAGGCTACACGCGAGTGGAAGGATGGAATTCTCTCGGATATCATGCGGAATATCTGTCGTGACGTCACGGACCCGACTTACAAGTGGATGCTGTTTGACGGTCCAGTGGACACCCTCTGGATTGAGTCCATGAACACTGTCCTCGATGATAATAAGATGCTGACACTGAATTCCGGCGAACGTATCACACTAAACCCGACAGTGCGCATGTTGTTTGAGGTTCAGGACCTCTCACAGGCCTCTCCTGCCACCGTCTCGCGCTGCGGTATGGTGTACTTTAGCGTGGAGGATCTT
>NW_913937.1:0-1337 GCF_000209065.1 Trypanosoma cruzi | reverse complement strand
CCACAACACACGCGCACAAACCCCCGCGGTTGAGTGCTGGCACGCACAGCCCGCACACGCCTCTTCAGCCCAGAGTGGTGTACGCCAGCGCGGATACGGCAAGCACCAGCGGGGCACACACCCACGCAGAGCTGCTGAGGCTGCCGTCGATTTCGCGAAGACGTGACGGTGCGCGGGTGGTCGACACAGCTGGCGCCTCTGTAGTCGTAGTACTTGGTGCCTGTGTTGTAGTGGTGGTCGTCGTGGTTGGTGCCTTTGTTGTGGTGGTAGTGGTGGTCTCCTCGGTAGAATCTTCAGACTCCCTATTTGCCCGTTCCTCGGATAGTGTCTTGTCACTGGGTAACCCTGTAGTACCCTTATTACCATCTGCCTGTAACGTATTGGACACCTCATTTGGTTTCGTTCCCGTACTGGTAGATCCTGGTCCCCCTCCGCCATCATTTTCCGGCTTTGCCACGGACCCCAAACTTGACGACCCTGTCGAACCGGCCTCCCGGTGTGATGGATCTGGTAGTGAAGGCGGTGGAACGACAACAACATTAGATTTGGGTTTGGACTTCTCCTCGGGGACTGATGCCGGGGGTGTGGTCGCCGTGGTCGTCTGGGAAGAAGCGGCAGCTTGAGACTGAGTGTCTCCCGCGCACAAGGACGGGCAGCAGCACAGGGCGAGCACCAACAGGGCGCACAGCAGACGGCACGTCATCATCATCGTGAGTGTGGTCGTTCAGTGGTGTGGAGCTGATCTGCACAGTGAGGGACATGGAGAGCAACAGGGGAGACGAGAGGTACGGCAGACACACACAGAGGGCACACCACATGAGGAGAGGGCAGCAGCCAGGCATGCAGCGTACGCCGCACACCACGCACGACACACACTCCAATCCACGGCAGCAGGCACACACACACACAGCCCTGCCGCAACAACAACACACAGATGGAAGAGGGAGAAGCAAACAGGAGCGGCACACAAGGCTCCACCGCATGTACATACGGCGAGAGCGGTCCGTCGTGTCGGCACCCCTCACGGAGGGTGCGCACACACACAAGAAGGTGCAGCGCACACAGCAACACAAAAGCAAAGTAACCACGAAAAGGTGATCCCCGCACACCACGTGGATTGTTGGTTCACGGGAAGCGCAGCCACCACCGCAGCAGCAGCAGCACACGCAAAGTTAAGCGCAAGGAATGGAATAAAGTCAGCCATTTATTCGTGTTTCTTTTTGGAGGATGGAAGATGCCTGCATATGTTGTTATTGTCTTTGCGGAGGGTAAACCTTCATGCCTGCATCGTGTGTTGGGGGTTCCTGCAGTGTGCACAACTGTTTTCTTCTCTTGTG
>NW_913936.1:0-1337 GCF_000209065.1 Trypanosoma cruzi | reverse complement strand
CGGAGAAGCGCACACCGAAAGGATGCCGCCCTCCACAGCCGTCGCAGCCCACCGCGCGCATCACACCCGCAGGAAGAGTGACTCGCGGTGCACGCTCCCTCTCTCCTCCTTCCCTTCATCCCCACGGAGGAAGCAGCAACCACCCGCAACCGCCAGCACACGCTACAAAAGAGGCATCCAAATCTACTGCAATGTGCATTTTGTGTGGTTGTGTGTGCCTGCAGACACACGAAGCAAAAAAGTAAAAGCAGGAGCGGAGCATGTGAAGGGACGCACAAACAAAACAGTACAGCAGAAGCGCATGGCAAAAATAGAGAGAAAAAGACTGCTCAAGCTCATGTTATTGCACTGCAGACAAAGCAGCGGCAATTCATAAAAATTTATTAAAATTAAAAAAATTCATCTTCACCTTTCCACACCTCACACTTTGGAAAGAAAAATAAAAAATGAAAAAAATGAAAAAAAAAGGAAAAGAAAAAAAGAAATGAAAATAAAAAAAAAAAAAGAAAAATGTCGTCCTCTATTACAGCTATACCCAAATAATAATAAAAAGAAAAGTAAAAAAAATGAAAAGCCACACACAAAAAAAATTTCACCTGGTTACTGTGTGGCCCAACAAACTGTCTGCATATTTTGTCCGAAAATAAAATTAAAAAGATATTTAAATGTCTTTCAACCGTCTGACCCTCTGTGTGTCCGCACATCTTTTATATTTCATGGGGTCATCTGCGTGTTGCTGCTCCCCTCAGCCCTTTAATTAGCGCGTGAGTGCGGCCCGCAGAGCACAGTCACTCGTGTGTGTGGGGGCTGAGAGAAGCACGCAGACATGACGGGAGTCGCGTCTCTCCATCGGGAGAGTGAGCGCAGCAAAAAAAAAACACGGCGGCAGGGTGTGGCTGTGTGTGTGGCGCTGCGAGTGTCTGCCCGCCCCGGCCGCAAAAAAAACAAAACAAGAGGGAAAGAAATGTGTGCTCCGCCCCACAGGCCCTCGTCGCACGCCCACACGTCACGGCTCCCTCAGCGCGCCGTTCGTCGCGGCTCCTCCTCATGCGTGCAGCAGGCGAGGCGCACAGGGCCGTCGTCATGAGCGTGTCGGTGGGTGTGCGAGTGGAGCAGTTGGGCGGGAAACACACGGCACCCCTCACAGGAAGAGTGCAGCAAGAAACAATTAAAGAGGGAAGAGTAGAAAAGAAAAAAACGTCCATAGTGATTGCCCCAAGGCAACAAGCTAAAAAAAGGAAAGTGATTTGCAAAAAAGAAGAAAAAAACAAGGAAAAAAAAGGAAAAAAAAAAAAGAAAGTATCCTTGACAAAACTCATTGGGTATTGCTGGGATCC
>NW_913935.1:0-1337 GCF_000209065.1 Trypanosoma cruzi | reverse complement strand
TGCGGCCAGCAGGCGCCGCTGGCTCCAAAGGACACTCGCGGCTGTTTCTTCCCGCAGTCCCAATGGCGTTGAGCGTGGCGCTCGCACGGCGGGGCGGTCGGTGCGCCATGCAGCCGCACTGCAACGCCTGTCGGTGAAACAGTCAAGGCCCACCGCCCCCGCAGCAACACAACGTGCAATCGGAAGAAACAACGTCACATTATCGCCCTGTATATTTTATGATTCACGTTGTCTGTCAGTTTGCCCCATCACCGACACAAAAAATAAGTGCACACCTTCACAGAGGGTGAAGTAAAAAGAAAGGAAGAAAACACAATCCCACTGTCCCGCCGCGGGTCAACACTCTCCTCCATCCTCCACCATCACCGCGCGGGGGACCGCTGTCACATCGCAGAGTCAGCACCACATTGTGCACCACACCATCGTGCAGTGAACAATGGGCGAGACGCAGCCATGCATCGCCCGCTCCATTTTCCCACCACTCAAGCGTTGCGTGCCCGCACAAAGCAGCAAACACAATCAGAGTGCACACAAACCCAATCAACACCCTCACTCGCTGAAGCACATTATTCGCATGGAGTGACAACATTTGGGGACACACCAGCAGTAGCAGAAGGCATGGAATTTCCCTGCCAACCCTGCGAAGAGACACAACAACTCTGCGGAGTCAAAGTGACAGCCCCTCGGTGCTGCCCGCAGTCCACATGGCAGGACAAGTTCCACGCACGCATAGTTCCGGATCCCTCGCTGTTTGAGTGCACATCAACAGAACGGGAAAAGAAAATACGCGCGCGCAAGGTGGCATTTAAATAAGTGAAACCTTCAGCCCGTTTTCTTTCATGGCGTTGGCGAGCGACCCCACACAATCCAATCAAAGTGACACGCCGGACAAAATGGCGTCAGTTGATAAACAAAATACTTGCGCCAGTGCAGAAAGCAGCAGGAATTTGGGTTTTACTCCCGAATTCGGAAACGACAGTGACATGAGAGTGTGTATGTGTGCAAGGACTTTCGTGGGACGGTGCTGCCCAATCCCGCCCTGCCTTGAGATGAAAGGAAAACAAAAAAAAAGGGGAGCACACTCTCCAGAAAAGGAGTGACGGTTGGGCACTCAACCCCCGCTTCGTCCCACTTGACATCCACATATGTGCACTGCACCTCAAATACGTACCTCCCTGGACGCCGCATGCATGACGTGTGGTTTCGTCGCTCGCAATGTGTTTTTCCTCCCGCAAACAACCAAAAAGGATGGCCATGGCGCAGCTCCACTCAGGGGAAGCAATCGAGGCAGACACGGGTGGGAACCAGAGATCCTACCAACCATAAGAATAATAATT
>NW_913934.1:0-1337 GCF_000209065.1 Trypanosoma cruzi | reverse complement strand
CAAAGCAAAGCACAAAATCAACATCCCCGCAGCCTTACTCCCCAGTACCCCCAACAGCATAAATAAATGTAAAATATTTAAAAAGCGAACAGCCTCCCAATGAGGTACCGCGGGCAATGGCGCTGCAAAAAAGACAAATGAGATGGAGCCACTTGTGCAGTGAGGGAAACAAGCGTTGCACTGCAACGGCACGGCGGCGTGACACCACGTGGGGAGCATCGATACAGACCAGCACGTCACGTGCAAGAAGACTTGTTTCTCCCACTCAAGAAAGAAGAAAAGAGCCTCAGCGCCCAATGATGAGAGGTTGCCTGTACCTCCTCGCGACACCTGCAAGCTCTGTGGGCACAAAGATTCAGATGGCGCTCTGCTGCACGTATTGCGGCCGTTGCGCCCTTCACAATGGCAACCACATCCTCTGGCACCACACGCTGTGGTCGACGCGCACAGCATCCGTCTCCCTCCTGTCCCTCTCCCTGAGAACTCATCGGTGGCCGTGGCACACCCACCGAAATGTCAGAAATCACTTGTTTTTCTTCTTCCCTTACACTTCGAACAACAGCACCGCCAAACGCATGCCACTCCCACTTTCGCGGATTCCCATCAGACACGCCTCCCGCCACGTTCATCAGCTCACAGGCACACAGTCCGTAAACGTCACGCTCTGCTGCCCCGCATGATGCCGCCGCGCACACCAACACGGCACCCGCCACTCGGCGCAAGGAGTGTCTGGACACACAAAACAGGTTGCCCCAGTCAACGACAGCCCCCTCCAAGCAGTGAGACAGGACTCATCGCTAACAATCAAACAACCAGCCCCTCGTCTCCTCCTTCCGCCATGCACGAGGTTCCGCCTGCCCCATGCATCATCCGTGACGCCCGGGCTCTCAATCAGCACAGAAGGCAGTATGCTCCCCTCCGCTCAACGAGAAGCCCATTGACAATTCTCAGCCAGTCGTCTCCATGGGCCATGCGTGAGGAGCACCACGGCAAGAATGCACAGGAGCTTATATGCAAACCTCTCAACTCATTCCACGTCAACAAGCAGTGTGGCATCATGCCTGGGCTTCACAAGAACGTCGGCTGGCGCTTCCCCGAGAGGCCTCCCATACACACCGCACGTGATCACAGTGAAGGAAAAGTAACGCCTCCAATCTGACCGTCATCCCGCGGCGGAGATCAAAGCACAATCCAACAAAATGCCGCAAATCATCATATATGCCACAAAGACCATCAGCAGCTTACGCGGCAAATGCACAGCACGGAAGAAGAGTCATGCCCACAAACACGCAACACACAGACACAGTAAGAGAGTTGGGAAAAGCAGCACCCAAAGC
>NW_913933.1:0-1337 GCF_000209065.1 Trypanosoma cruzi | reverse complement strand
TGAATGCGTTCCAAGTATTCGGTCTGTTTCTTCCACTTCTCACTATCCTTTTTCTTTTTCTCCTCCTCCTCCTGCATCCGCTGGGCATGCTGCACCTCGGGTGAGTTTCGCATCTTCTCAATCTGCACAAGAGCATCGCGTCTCTCCGGAAGTGGGACGGTGGCAACGACCAGAGGAAACACCTTCTGAAAGGCGCTTTCAGATGGAAAAAACTCTGTTCGCAGGCAGTTGTAGTATCGCATCGTCAATATCTTCCCGCTCATAAAGTCCGCCGTACACTCACGAAATCCTTCCATTCGGTGCAAGTCGGGTAATTCTTCTCGCAGAACGGCGTCCAAGACACCCCGAAGCTCGGTGGGGTTCAGTGGCACCCTATTCTTAGTGTTATACGTCTCCGCACTCTCCGAGAGGCCAAATGCCCTCGGATGCGACGTCGCATGTAGCGCCACATCCCTTTCACGACCCTTACGCATGAGCGGCTTCAACACACCGCGAGTTCGAAAATGTACCGGCAGTCCAGGTGCGTCGCCCCGCACCCAATCCATGTGGTTGTTGCCGCCCCCTTTTCCTTTCCCTTTAAACCCACCACCACCACCACCACCGCTGCCTTTTTGCGCGCATGCCTGCATCAACTTCACCGTCTCCTGCTTGTGCACGTAATCAAATGTGATGCTGATGACATTTGCGTTGAACCCCGTTGCAGGCGTGGTGCTGGTGGGAAGACTGCTAGACGGGTTTGTGGAAGAGGCATCCGTCGTGAAGAGCGCCAGTCGCGAGCGCACACCATGCACGCGCTGCTTGTGAAGCGCCAACTCCAAGTCGGAGACAAAAACTCTCATCATTGGATCCAGCGATGCACACGCGGGGTGATCACACAACTCGTGCTCCCGCTCAAAATGTTGAAGAAGTTTTTTACGATTTTCATAGTACCTAAAGAGAAACTCGCCACGGTTGCATATATCACATGTAAAGTGGTGCTGCTTCATGTGCTCAAGAAGATGGTCCTCGTCGTAGAAGCGTGTCTTTGGACAAAATCTGCAAAATGGGTGCCCCAAGAAAGAGGGAGAGTCGTGTGGGCACACCCCGTCCATATGCAGCCGTAAGTTCTCCTTCGAGTACACCTGATGCTCGCACAGGAACACAGATCGATGCTGAAGACAGATGGTGCAATACCCCAACCCGTGATCCGTCTTTAAATGCTCGTGCAGGGGATACATCTCACAGAAAGGTTCCTGCACACCCCTACACCAGCATTTGGGCACAGGACAGACATACTCGTACATTTTTCTCAGTTCATTCGCCAAGGCCTTGCCATGCACAAAACACTGCAAGTGACT
>NW_913932.1:0-1337 GCF_000209065.1 Trypanosoma cruzi | reverse complement strand
GTCGCTGGTCGTATTGATGTGAAGGGAGAAAATGCGGAAGGACAGTAACCCTGGTTGAGAGCAGAGGAGCTTTTCCATGATTTTTACCATTATTCTGTCACAATTACGAGACGCGCGACAAGGACGCGTCTGGCCACTCCACAAGATGCACGAACCATCCCGCTGCAGCAACAAGTCAACGTGCCCGTATTGAAGCTGGAGTGGATCATGAGCCGGGTGCAACCGGCTACCTGGAGAGACTCATGCAAGTTTGAGGCCTTGTCGGGCGGTCCCCTTTTTCTCCGTTCTTTTTTACATTAGGCAAAAGCTCACGGAGGACTCGGGGTGATGACGCGCGATTATTGAAGGAAGCGGGAATAATCGAGGACGCTTTGTCTGCAACAACAAGCGGATGGATAACGGCTTTTTGGTTGTGGATGGGAAAACCACCGTTTTACAACGACGATGGATTGCGTAGCTACGCGACAGGAACAGAGACGACCCTTATGAGGCTGATTTTCCTTCTTTACACATTTCCCATTATTTGCTGCCTGTAATGGCTGAAGCTGCGTTCTGCCTGGACTTAAAGACAACCTTTTTAAAAAAGTCTTTACCGCGGGAGGCATCGGCATATCTTCCGATGCCGCGTGGAGGACGGCACGCTGGTGGGGCTGACACGGCTCCCTATGGAAGGAAACAAGGTCAGCCCAGAAATCCTCCAGATTATTACTTAGGCAATTGCAGGGGTGGCGACGGTGGTTCACTTCCTTTGGGCTGCACCTCCATTGGTGCGTGTCGACGTATGGATCGATGATATACGCATTGCAGGGTCGAAAAGCGATGTGACATTGTGGGAGGCCCAAGTGCTGCGTAATGCGGACGGCCGTTGCGCCACGATGGGGGAGGACCGCGAATCGGGCGCTACGCATTACACCTTCCTGTGGGTGCAGTTTGATCACACTCGGCGTGCGGTATCCCTGAGTGACAAGTTTGTCCGGTCTGCATGCGCCATGCCGGCGCTCATTTCTTTAACCATCGCGGAAGTGGAGATTACGGCGTCACGCTTTTTGTATGCGGCTGCCATTTTGTGCACGCGTTTATATGACAACTACGTTTTCATCAAGGCAGTGCGACGACGATTATCCGCACTCAATCGGGGATTGTGCAGGAGACATCCCTGGCGAATCTTCCGCCGTCAGAGGCTGGTTTGGGCGAGAGATTACGACACATGCTCGAGAATAATCGTAAGCGAAACAACAAGCCCACAGAAAAGGCATCGGCTGCCATCATCAGGGATGTGTTGCTCCATGGATGGTGAGCCGTTATCATTACACAATCAGGCGACGTCAAAATCCCGG
>NW_913931.1:0-1337 GCF_000209065.1 Trypanosoma cruzi | reverse complement strand
ATGAATGTGGTGGTCAGAGGCACTCTCTTTCACTATCTGTTTGCGTGTTCACACACTGGACGCCAAACAACCCTGAACTATCCGCTGCTTGGAGGAATTTCGCGAGATCTTGCCCACATGGGTGCTGCACTCGGCGGATCGTTTTCGAGCGGCTGCTGCACCACACGCTGTGGTCTAAATTTTTGTTTCGAATTATGAATGGTGGTGGTCAGAGGCACTCTCTTTCACTATCTGTTTGCGTGTTCACACACTGGACGCCAAACAACCCTGAACTATCCGCTGCTTGGAGGAGTTTCGCGAGATCTTGCCCACATGGGTGCTGCACTCGGCGGATCGTTTTCGAGCGGCCGCTGCACCACACGCTGTGGTCTAAATTTTTGTTTCGAATTATGAATGGTGGTGGTCAGAGACACTCTCTTTCAATGTCTGTTTGCGTGTTCACACACTGGACGCCAAACAACCCTGAACTATCCGCTGCTTGGAGGAGTTTCGCGAGATCTTGCCCACATGGGTGCTGCACTCGGCGGATCGTTTTCGAGCGGCTGCTGCACCACACGTTGTGGTCTAAATTTTTGTTTCGAATTATGAATGGTGGTGGTCAGAGGCACTCTCTGTCAATGTCTGTTTGCGTGTTCACACACTGGACGCCAAACAACCCTGAACTATCCGCTGCTTGGAGGAGTTTCGCGAGATCTTGCCCACATGGGTGCTGCAGTCGACGGATCGTTTCGAGCGGCTGCTGCACCGCACGCTGTGGTCTAAATTTTTGTTTCGAATTATGAATGGTGGTGGTCAGAGACACTCTCTTTCAATGTCTGTTTGCGTGTTCACACACTGGACGCCAAACAACCCTGAACTATCCGCTGCTTGGAGGAGTTTCGCGAGATCTTGCCCACATGGGTGCTGCACTCGGCGGATCGTTTTCGAGCGGCTGCTGCACCACACGTTGTGGTCTAAATTTTTGTTTCGAATTATGAATGGTGGTGGTCAGAGGCACTCTCTGTCAATGTCTGTTTGCGTGTTCACACACTGGACGCCAAACAACCCTGAACTATCCGCTGCTTGGAGGAGTTTCGCGAGATCTTGCCCACATGGGTGCTGCAGTCGACGGATCGTTTTCGAGCGGCTGCTGCACCACACGTTGTGGTCTAAATTTTTGTTTCGAATTATGAATGGTGGTGGTCAGAGACACTCTCTTTCAATGTCTGTTTGCGTGTTCACACACTGGACGCCAAACAACCCTGAACTATCCGCTGCTTGGAGGAGTTTCGCGAGATCTTGCCCACATGGGTGCTGCAGTCGACGGATCGTTTTCGAGTGGCTGCTGCACCACACGT